>NC_056748.1:1169941780-1170065519 GCF_019279795.1 Protopterus annectens | reverse complement strand
ATGTCTGGTTGCACTTTTTTACAGTTGCCTGCATTGGCTTAGCTTTGCATCTTACATTACTGTTTCTGCACGTTGCACCTACTATTGCCTGCAGTGCATCCTGCAGGCACATGGCATATGATGCATTTTGTCTGCCGCCACCGTTATGCTACCTCTGTACTTGGCTGTGCTATTTCGGTTCTTTGCTCTTTGCATTTCTACTACATCCCCTACTATCTTTGTATTCCTATGCCTCCCCTTTCCCGTTTTGCGGGAGTCTGCATGCAGAGTTGTCAGCTGCCGCCGTTTGCCCTTCCTGGATTGATTGGTGTTGATTGCTCATTACGGCTCCAATTACACTGCTTCCGCATTTCCTCATATTCTCCGCATTACCTTCCTATATCCGTGGTTGTTGACGGGGAGGCTGTCACATGACTGGGTTGGGGAACGTAGTCATCCTCGTGCACATGCATCTGTACGCGCATTATGTACTCTCAGCCTATCTATTTCCTCACACGCCGGTCCTACTGCTGTGATGTGCATTGTACAGCCCGTGTTTGCTGGCCTCCAATGTGCTTCCTCCTACAGTGGCACACCCCTCTGCGATTGACATGTATTCCGTGTAGGCCACTCCTCGGTATACTACCGCTGCGCCGTTTGCTCCATCCTTACACCGGCGCCGGTTTTGCGATTCACTATTATCTGCCTCATTTGCATGGCATTGACTGCTAATACATGGTTACGGCGCCGAACACTGCCGCCACTCCTTGACAACCCTTGCGCTGGGGTGAGGCTTTCCATACATACTATGGTGTGTGGTGGCTGTGCAGCTGATGTGTATTATACTGCTCTTTTAGGACATTCTCATATTATTTCATTGTTTTGCACCTTCTGTGCACATATCCGGGGGTTCTGCTGTGGTTTCTGCGTACATAACATTTATGTCATTATTTACATTTTGTGCATGTTTTCTTTGGACATTCTCGGTGCCTTTCGCCATTGGCATATTGCACCTGTATGATACCTGACGTTGACAGCCTTCCATTACTCCTTGGTCATGTTTGGGTAAATGTAAACCGTTTTTCTTGGTTTACATTTCCATGCCCTTACGCTACGCCTGCGCCACTTCGTGGATCGATATTTGCCTTCATTTGCATGGTGCAATACCGCACACAGTGTGTTTAGCATACCTATGCCGGGGGCGGCGCAGGTCCGGCGCACGCCGGTAGTGCACGTGGGATTGGTTCATACCTGAATCGCTCGGTGGCCATATTTGGCTTTATAACGCCGACGCTATGCGGGCGCCTGGCGCAAGGTTCATGAATCCCGGGGAATGTGATTACTTGGCAAGGGAGCAAGTGTTCCATTTATGGAAAAAGGTCCCAATAATGCCACAGGAACAACACTTTCCTCTGGAACAAAGGTATTAGTTAAAATGTTTTAGATGGACGGTTCATGGGATAGTAATTGGCAAGGACCTTTTGAAGTAACGGAACAAATAGGACCTTTAGTCTAGAAGGTCAAACAAAGCAAGAAAAACAAAACATTGCTAGTTCACAAGGATCAAATGAGAGTCATTGTATTTAGTGATCAGCAACAAAATGCATCGCCTTTAAAAGAAGGGAGAACAGATGCTCAATAAAGTTTATGTTTCTGTTTTTTGGAAACAACGTACAAGACTGAATGTCAAGCATTGTGCAAAGTTTGTTGAAAGTACTTCCAAAGAGGTTGTTAGGACAAACCAGTTTTAATAAAAATAAAAAATGTGACTGCTATTGTAAGTATTGTGCTCAGTGGACTCCTTTTGTAGAATGCCAAACAGAGGGAATCAAGGTTGTTTATTACAGTATTTCACGAATAAAGCTTGGTTGGGAAAATGCTACATGAAATAGAACACAAGACAGTTTCAGTTGTAAAATGCAAACAAAATGTATTTTTGGGAGCATAACATTCAACACAAATATATCGGCATGGTTAGCCAAACAAGATCAGGCATACATAAAAGTAGAAGAAGTGTCAAATTCTGATGTAAATATTTCAGTAAACAGTTCAGTTTCTATTAGATGCTGCACATTTCCCCCAAAGATGTAAGAAAGTAGACAAGAGAAGACATCAGACATAAAATATCGCAGTGTGTAGACAATAACACAGTAATAAAAATAAATGCAACGGGTGAGAAAAAGGGTATAATTTCTACCAATACTCTGTTTCTTTGTACAAATAGCACAAAAATACAAGGAAAAGTACCATGGGTCGGAATACTTACTATTCTGGGTAGCAAGCCAGTACTTCATATGGATCAAGTGGTAAAAATACCATCCACTTGTACTATGATAGGACAACAATAGCAAAAAACAATATTGCACTTCAATATTACATTAACAAGTTTGAAAGAAACAGGATGCAGACTTAAAAGAGCTTGGTATGACACACTTTTAGGGGGAGTAGGAGCAGGATTGGGAACCCTAAACGCTGTGGATGTTGAAATTTTAAGAAAAAAACTAAAACTAGCAGGACAAGATATATTACAAATTGTACATTTACAAGCACAATGGAATCCTACTATTTGATATGTAGATAAAATGTACGGTATTGAGAGGGTTTTTTAAGTCATTACAATGGATCATTAATAGACAGATTGCAATTTGATACTAATGTATGTATAATTGTAGATTGGACAAAATGTACTTTACGGTCATTGTATGTGAAAATGCAACAAAATGAGTTACAGACAAAGTTAATGTTAAAAAATGAATAAATGTGGCGACAACTATTCAGCAGGTGGATCCCATCCACTAGCTGGATAAGACTGTTCACAGAACAGTCTCAGTGTGAGCACAATTATTGCACTGGAAAAGTTATGTATTATAATGTAACAAAACAAACACTGATGTGTCAATGTGTGGTATTACCTGTAATATTCTGGTCTACATATAACTATACTGAATTTTGGTTACCTCAACGAGAAGGATATTACATAGCTATGGATAACAAAACACATGTTAAAACATTATACAGAAACTATGAATGGTTTAATATGTGGACAACATTCTCCTATTTATGAACCATGTTTTTTTACAAAATTCTGTAAATTTGTACAAATGTACAATATTACCTTCAAATTTTAAAAATGTTTGTTGAAGTGGCACCACAATTTGTATGTGTGGTTTCAAACAAACCAGTGTTAAAATACAAGCAAACACCCTTTGTGGGATGTATCAGTAATATCACACATTTAACCTGGGAAAAAGAATCCTATGTGTTTTCTACCAGTACTAAAGAAATGAAAAAAATTCCAAAGGAAATGTGAAATGATTCAATTTCTTAACATTACCTTGTCATTAGACAAGTTAAGAGAAATAATACAGGACGCAGACTATCTTAAAGATTACTTGGATCATCGTAACTACAACATATTACGGCATGAAGTAGTATAATAGTGAAAGACAAATTAGTAAAATTGGCTGAAAAAATGTAAGCTGACACTGCCCATAATTGGTGGGACATATTCGCAGAGTGGTCATCATCTGGAACCAAATTGTTAAATTGGCTAATACATCTGGTATTGGTAGTTTTAGGGGTCATAATAATAATAATAATGACAGCTTGGAATTGTTATATATACTGCAGGTTGCGAAGAGTGGCAATAACTCAGCAAGTCATGATTGCAAACATGAATAAAGTGGTAAATGCTGTAAATAGCGATGCTGAAGAAACAAATGCAGTCTTTTCTTTAACAGAAGTTTAGTCCATTCCCTAAAATATAATAAGGGGAACTGTAAGAGTAATATTAATCTGTTTCATTTAGTATGTTTACTGTCTCTTCAAAACGGTTGCTAGCATGATCAAAAAGAAGCTGTAAGAATAATATAGAGCAAAATGAAATATAAAGGATTAACTTCGAAGTAGTACAAATGCTGAAAAATAGTTTAATTAGATATTGGCATCCATGCATAAAGGAATATGTTACTGAGAAACAGAGTTTGTAAAAATAGCTGTGTGCTGATGGTGGTTGGAAAAGGATTAAACAGAATGTCACAGAGCTAAAAATACATAAAACTCAAAGACTGAAACATCAGCAAGATAATGCAAAGAACACTGAGTTTCCAGATAATGTAGGAACACAGAGTTTCCAAGGGCCAAGTTGTTGTTGTGTCTTTCGGCTTTTCCCGGTTAGGGGTCGCCACAGCAGAACACCGGTCCACTAATGATTGGCAGTTGATTTTTACGTGCTGAGTTGCCAGCCCTGATGCACAACCTTCAACGAAGGTACGCCCATTCATGCATGTCTCCACGCAGAAGACGCTCTAGCTGAGAATCGAACCGGAGAGCGTCTTACTGTGAGGTGACAACGCTACTGCAGCCCCACCACTGCGGGTTTCCAAGGACCAAGGACCAAGGACAATCATAAATTAGAAGAAGCAAAGAAAGACTGTTTTACATCAGACTTTGGGGGGGCATCAGACTGTATAAATGTGAGTGTGTAAAAATAAGCTTTGAGAATTTGCCATAGAGAGCTGAAAGCATTATTTTGCATGTTGTAGAACTGAAGATACAATTCTAAACAGTAAAGTTGCTAACTGAAACAGTTGGTCTCTGTGTATTTATTGTACTTGGTACAATACCAGAGTTAAGTAGTTAGTCATAATAAATAAATAAGTACTGTGGTATGCATGTGTGCAAATGCAAGTAACAGCAAAAAACCAACAGAAGGAGAATATAATTTTTCATGTACAACTAAAAGTAGGGTGAAAATGGTACACTAAACACACTACATACGGGTACAGAGATGAAAACACCTTAAACTGTTCAGTCAAATTAATATTCAGTATGATATAGTATTATAATAATATATACAGTACACCAGGTGTATATACTTAGAAAAAGCCTTAACTGTTAAGAGGAAGAGAGAAGTGTGAGGAATGAGACATGCAAGATAAAGAAGTCTACTGCCTAAAAATAAGGGAAGAGTATTTGCTCTGGGTGACCATGAAGTAGATGGAGTTAGACTAGCCTGGGGAGTTGCAGTTACAAATTCAATTAGCTTGCAGGTGTGTTTTTAGAGATTTCTTAAACTGAGCTAGGGAAGTTGTGGCTGATATATTAGTTTGCAGAGCGGTCCATTTTTTATCTATAAAGTTTGAATAGAGGGAGGCTCCTGCCGAGTTGTTGGCTTTAGTGACTTGAGGGAGAGGTGTATTGTTGGAGCGTAGGAGCCTATTACTGGAGTAAGGATGAATTAGGTTTTATAATTCAGGGTTGTAAAGAATCTTATGGGTTAGTATAAGTTGGTTGAATAGGAGAAGATGGGGAAGTTCAAGCAAGTTGACTTATTTAAGGGCTGAGCAGTGGTGTGTTTGATGGGGGCTATTAGTGGCATTAAGTTTAGTTTTATCAGATTTTTGAAGAATGGCAAGGATAGGGGAAGCATATAGAAATGTAGAGATGAGATGTATTTGTGGTATTTTAATCATGGTGCTGTTTGTAAGGAATTGTTTGCTTCTATATAGTCCCCCCATTTTTTATGTACTTTTTTATGGTAAGTTAAACATGAGTGTCAAATTTAATGTTGCAGTCTATCTCAACACGTAGAAGTTTGGTGTGAGTGACAGGAGACAGAGTTTTTTTATTGCTAGAAATTATAGTAAATGTGGGTTTGGGAGAGGAGTAATTAGTAGGCTGAAATATGAGAAGTTTGGTTTTACTGCAGTTTAGTATTAGTTGACAGTTGGTAAGCCATTCTTTTACAGAAGGGAAAGAGGCCTGTGTTTGTAATTGGAGACCTTGGGTGGGAAGGAGAGCAACAGATTAGTGTTGAGTCATCAGCACATTGGATGACTGAGGCATGAGGTTGTTAGTGAAGACAGAAAAAAAGAAAAGGACCAAAAATGGATCCTTGGGGAACACCCAGAGTAACTGGTAATAGAGGTGAGAGTTCTTGCTTCCACTGTACTGCTTGCTTAACCTACCTGTTAAATAACTTTGAAACCAGGTTATGGTGGGTTTGCTAAGATTCAGTTCTGAGAGAGATTTAATGAGCTTGCTGTGGTTAACCATATCAAATGCCTTAGACAGGCCAGTCAAGATAGATAGCAGAGACTAGTTGCCATTATTTCTGTGGTTGTTTATTATATGAGTGAATGACATAAGGGCTGTTGTGGTGCTGTGATAAGGCCTGAAGCCATGTTGAGTGCTTGTGAGAAGGTTGTTGGTGTTGAGGTTATCCATGATTTGTTTGTGTATAGGCCTCTCCAGTATTTTAGACAGAAGTGAGAGTATTGCTCTGGAACAGTAGTTGGTTAACTCTTTTGAGTTACCCTCTTTGTGGAGTGGAATAATGTGAGAAATTTTCCAGATCTCAGGGACTAGATTGTTGGATACTGAATGATTGATAAGAATGGATACAGAGTATGCAATGGCATCAGCAGCTATTTTCAAAAATTCAGCTGGAAGTTTATCAACGGCTAAGGTGGTAGGTTTTAGTTTCAGTAGAGACAGGATGGAAGGTAAAGCCATTATTTTTGATATGGTAATTGGGTGTTTGTCTGGAGGATGGGCAGCTTTGAGAGTTAGCTAGTGCAAGACTTGATTCAATAAAGAATTTGTTGAAGTGGGTGGCAACATTGAGTGACGTATCAGTTATGGTTGGTGGGGGGAGTACCTCATTTTCCAGGAAGGAGAATGTTATTAATGGCTGTCCAGAATTTTTTGGAGTTATTTTGATATTTAGTTTGTATATTGTGGTAGTAGGTAATTTTGTCTGTTTTGACACATTTCTTTCACTTTTTACAAAGTTAAAGATATGCCTGTTTGTATGGGAACCAGTTTTGTACCAGTGGGCCAGGCTTTATCTCTGGATTTACTAGAAAGGCTCGCCCAGACTCTGCTACACTTTGCTGTGAGGGAAAGGTCAGTTTGCTTTTTATTTGTTGTATTTTGTATTACTTTATTCCCTTTTTCTTTTTTGAATACTGTGATTTCTTTTCTTTACCTTGTGTTTTACTTGTATTCTGCTTTTAACTGCATATTAAAACTTGAAAAGAGACCACAGCTCTGTCTGTTGTGAGTCAGGCAGAAATGTTTTACCCACCCTCCCATCCGGTTACTGTTGTGTTCTTAAACACCACTGTCTTTCTAGTTGCCTGCCCCTTATGTTAATTTGACCATATATCTTATTTCCTCTCTGCTTTTACTGGCTTGTGTGAGTAAGCGCAAAATTATCATTTTTTGAATTCACACCCCTTCAACTATTTAGATTTATTGGCTGTCATACTGTATTCCCTATTACCAGAATACAAAAGTGACTACCCATTTTCAGTCTATCTTGCTGTTTTAAAAAAAGTAACTCTGCACAAAAACTTAACTTTTTAGACAGGTAAAACTTAAGTTACCTACTTTCACATCCAACTCCTCTAGTGCACACTGCAGTGTTTAGGATAAATAATTTTTTTCGCCTTACCTTTAAGCATCCCTGTGACTAGCACTTGCTCAAAAACCTGCTGTAAGGCACTAGGAAGCCTTAAACTGACAAAAGCACTCTATTCTCCTTGTTAATAAGGAAAAATTAATTGTAGGCACTAAACAGCCTATAATTGCAAAGTACCTTACTAAGATAAGGGAAAACAGCTCTTGTATTTTACAAAAAAAGCACCAAACCAAGCATGTCCAAGAGTCAGCTTCCAGTGATTTCTCCTGTCCACCTGATGAATCTGTGCATACTGGGGCAATGCAGCAGTTGCCTCATGTACACAGATAACCCTCTCCTCTACCACCCAACAGTACAACCTGTGAGAGATGCACTTACATAGCCAAAGCTCTCTCCACCCAAGATTGTGCTAGACAGTCAAGAGGAGAAGGTTAACACCCGCACTACACCTCAAGCAACACATAGCCCTTCTAAACCCACACCACCAACACCCTCACATAGCAACACTAAACCCTCATATGCAGAGGCCCTTAACAGTAACCTGCCCAAGCAACACGGACCTCCGTAGCTGAAACGCAAACAAACACCAATCACAACCAAAGTGTCACATAGCTCACAACACCATTGTACCACCCAACAACAGCCCCTAAGGCAAGACAACGTAAACAGCACTTTACTCATAGGTGACTCTATAGTCAGGCACACTGATGTCCCACTCACCAGGCTGAACAAGGAGAAAATTACAGTCAGCTGCCTGTCAGTTGCCAGGATCCGCCACATAATGCATGCACTCAAGTCACTCCACAAGTACAAATATGACACTGTCATTGTCCATGTTGGAGTGAATGACTTGAGACGTACCTCCCTGAACTACATGAAAAGAGACATGGAAGAGCTCTCGGATCATGTGGCCCAGGCAGGTATGACCCTAGCCCTGAGTAGCATCCTGCCTTCGCCCAGAATGATACCACAGTATAAGGACAAAATTATTGACTTCAACAATTGGCTAAGCTTCTGGTGTCATTGAAAGGGGATCCAGTATCTGTCTGCCTGGGATGACATGATCGATATGTCACGATACTTTGATACAGATGGTCTGCACCTGTCGCCCATGGGATTTGGGTTACTGGCTAAGGCTCTTGCCACCCCTATAGTGCCTTTTTTAGGCAAAGTTCAAAGGATAAAACCACCATCGTAACAGGTACAAGCATGCAAAAGCTGAAGGTAATGCTACTCAGTGCTAGAAGTCTAAACCTCAAAATACACTCTCTCGAGGCACTCCTAAAAATGGAGAACATTGATATCTGTGCAGTAACTGAGACCTGGTTCAAGGCTCCAGAAAGCATCCTTGCAATACCTGGCTACAACTCCTGTCACACTTTTCGGCCACCAAACCAGGACCGAAACACTAAAGGTGGAGGATTGTCCATATTCACACCACCAGGCTAGTTGCCCAACACAATGCGTCTGAAATTCTCCAGGTGCAACTACCACTAGGTAAGACTCTAATCCAAATTGTAGCTTGCTACAGATCCCCCACCATGCCCCAAGATTCTCACTACACCTTTCTAAACATACTGGAAAATATTAAGATACAACCAAACACCCTAATACTGGGTGATTTCGTCTACCCTGCCATTAACTGGGAAAGCTATTCATGTGCCAACACCTTTGCCCAATGATTCTTGGAATTCATAAATTCCAATGCCCTGGATCAACTAATACGTAGTCCCACCAGGGGCTCCAATATCCTAGACCTGGCCATTACTAACATGAGAAATCGATGCTCCACACTAACATTATGGTCACCCCCTTGTTGGCCAGGTCTGACCATAAGCTAATCACCCTTGACATCCACATCCCTCCCCCACCCCCCAGTAAGGAAACCTCTGTAAAATACTTTTCCAAAGCCAATTTCATGCTAGTCAAGTCAGAAGTGACAAACTTCATGACACCCATGCAGACGGCAACTGAAAGTTCGACTGCTGAATCCTACACTAAGGCACGGTACAAGGACATCTACTCATGCATGAATCGTGCCATCCCTAATAGAACCAAGACGCTCTCTTCCAAAAAAAGGAAGCCAGACTGGTGGTGCCCTGCCACAAACAAACTCTACAACAAAAGGAAGAAACTGCTGCAGAAAAGAGGAAAATCCCAGGATGCAAAAAACTCCCTTAACAGCTTCAGTAAGAAGCTGAGATCCCTCATAAAATCCTCCAAAGCTAGTTACGAAAATAAAATTGCCAAAGATTCCAAAGACAACCACAAGGCATTCTATAGCTATGTCAAGAATCTAAATGGCAATGCTGAGATCTGCTCTGAGCTACAACAGAATGGCATTAAATATACTGATCCCAAGGATATTGCCAATATCCTGGCAGATTGATTCAGTGCCAACTTCACCCCCCTCTCATCCCCTAAAGGGCCCATCTCAATTCCGAAAGATTGCCAAATTCCAGTAATAGCCACACAGGTAAAAACCGCACTCTCCAAAACTAAGAATACAGCATCCATGGGACCAGATGACATTTCGGGCTGTGTACTACATGAACTACAAAATGAACTGGCACCTCACTTAAGTGTCATGTTTAATCATAGCCTCACCTCAGGCTTCGTGCCCACTAAATGGCACACAGCTACAGTTATCCCACTCCACAAGGGGGATCCACCGCCCCATCAGTCTGACGAGCCTTTATCTGCAAGGCCATGGAATGTATTATCATGGAACTTATAAACAAAGACATTTTCAACCTTCAAACACTGGACCCCACTCAGTTTGGGTTTGTGAATGGCCGATCTTTTCTTCTGAACCTGATTGACTTCTTCAAATTAGTCTCCGGAACTGTGGGTGAGGGTAAGGCAGTCCACACAGCCTATCTGGACCTTGCCAAGGCCTTTGACACCATCTCCCACTCTGGAATCATAGATAAACTTAATAAGCTGGCCATTAATCCGTACGTCACTAGATGGGTTGCCAACTGGCTTACTGACAGAACCCACACTGTAAACGTAGCCAACTCTAAATCCAGCTCCAGACAAGTGACAAGTGGAGTACCTCAGGGTTCAGTCCTGGGACCGCTCATGTTTGGCATCTACTTCTCTGAAGTACAGGCCAACACTAAGGAACTCTGGCTAACAAAGTTCGCAGATGACTGCATACTGGGAGCTATTATTGAATACCAAATGATGTGGATATTCTACAAAAGGGTCTTACAGAAACAGATACTTGGTGCCAGAGCCATGGGCACAAGCTCAATGCCAAGAAATGTATAGTTATCCCCTTTGGGAAAAAACATGTACCTGTGAATTGCAACATAGGTGGCAGTACACTAAATACCGAAAGTGTGATAAGAGACTTAGGGAAACAGGTGAACAGTGGTCTCACCTTCGATTACCACATCGCCACAACAGTCAAGAAATCCTTCTATGTGGCACACCTCATCACTAAGAGCTTTTCATCCAGAAAAAAAGAGGTCATTGTCCCACTGTACTCATCCCTCATTACACCCATTATAGAATACAACGCCTCATTTGGTATGTACCTCTCAAGACATCTGCAACAACTGGAAAGGCTGCAGAAATACCTCACTAAAAGAATCACAGGCCTAAAGCAGATGCCCTATGCTGACCATCTAAAAAAACTCCAGCTATACTCTGTGGCATATCGTCTACTCAGAGGAGATCTCTGCTTAACATATTAGGCCATGTCAAACCCTAAGCTGTTGGACAAGCTCCACATAAAGAAATCCCAACCCCTCAGAACCACACTCTCCAGGGATCTAAACCTTGTCATCACAATGACCAAAACATGCTGGAGTGATAGGTTACTGACCCAGAGACTCCCCAGACTCTGGAATAGACTGCCCATACATGTCAAGCATGCCTCTTTGGCCCTCTTCAAAAGGACCCTTGACGATTGGATGGGAGATAGTTAATTCACCCCGGGGATCACGTCAGTCGCCCTGCTAGACAGGAGTCCAGGGAAGTAAATATTGTGGGAAGAAATAGCCAGAAAATTGTTATGGCTGGCTGGTATACCATATATGGCCATAGACTAGTACCAACCTATGAACCTATGATTTCAGCAGAGATCTCGTCTCTTTGGTCATCCAGGGAGCGTAGATGGATTTGACCCTGATAGTTCTGGGAGTGGCCTGAAAGTTAAGATATCTAAGAAAGCAGAGCTGAAGTACTTAACAGCTTTGTCAAGGCTAAGGTTTTTGGGAAGAGTCCAGTTGCATCCTTTTAGTGTATTAATGAAGCTAGCTGGATTGAAGTTTTTCTTGTTTCTTATTACCTGGCAATTTGTGAGCTTTTGCTCATATATGTAATGTCTTATAACAAATATGGGTAAGTGGTCACTCAGGTTTTCAGGAAGGAATCCTGATCGACAGATAAGAGTTGGTCTGTTTGCCAGAATCCAGTCAAGTATCGACTGTCTTTTGATGGATTTGTCAATTCTAGTGTGAGACTGGATGAGCTAGGGAAAAACATGGAGGTTGTTGACGTTGATGGGAGAATTGGAGTTGCATGTTAACCAGTCAGTCTTGAAGTCCTCCAAGATGATGATTTCATGTTGGAGGAACTCAGAGGGTCCAATAGGGTCTCTAGTCTGGATATGTCCTTGCTGGGTGGTATGTAGCAACTGATTATGTTGAATTTTTTCTTGGGTTAATTCTTTTTTTTGCAAGTGTAATGTCTGCAGTGTGTACAATAGGTGTGCATATATCCAAGCTTTCAACTTTTAGTTGATTTTGAAATAATAAAGCTACACCGTCTCATTTTTTTTAGTTGCATGATCATTATGTAGGATATTATAGCCTGGTGTTAGAATTTCATTGTTGGAAATGTCAGGTGTAAGCCAAGTTTCAGTGAATAATACTAAGTCAGGAGAATATAGGGAAAGATTAGTGTGAAGGTTATGGAATTTTTTGCAAATGATTCTGACATTCATATTTAGTAAGAGGAGGTCACTGGCTTTCCTAGGAGGTTGTAGACTGTTGAGAAGTAGATTATGGCTGGCTAAGTGGATATTGTTAACAGTTGGGCTGGGATTAGGCTGAATGTCTCCGTTGAGAGATGGTCTGGCTGCAATGTCCCCTTTGGTTCTTACAAGGTTAGTTATGAACTTGTCATATTTTGAGTACAGTGTTGCTGACAATCAAATTTGCATATTTTCATTGTTTCTGCTGTTCTTTACAGCAGCATTCATAGTACTCCTCCTCACTCTTCCACAAGACAAAAGAGAATGTAAAAAAGAAAGAAAAAAAGAAAGCAGGTATTTACTTATGTATCAAAATGATAAGTCACAGACAGTAAGTAAAATCAAGAAATGTTGGAGTTATTAGACACACCATCATGTTTTATATTTTTTGCACCAATGCAGCCTTACTCTTTACTTTTTATATTGTTTATGTGAATCGTAATGCATACGTGTAAATGGGTATGAACACTTGCTATATTAGTCAGAAGGAGTAGGTGGTCCTTGCTACTGCATATACTGGCTGGCAAGCAGAAGTCCCCTTCTTAACAATTGCCGTTCTTAACAACTGCTGCAGGTGCTTCCTCAGAGAGGTAATTAGTTGAGTCCCTCAGGGATCCATGTCAGTACCTCTGCTATTCAGCATATAATTCTCTGATCTCCAAATCATATAAGGGGATCTCTAGTTAAATCAGATTTGAAGATGATTATAAGTGGTGTGTCATCCTAAGGTCTCTATCTGATATTTTATTTTATTATTTATTTATTTTACATTTGTTGACCGGGCTAGTCCAACTGGATATATGTCCATTTTCAGTAGAGGCCCAGGGAGACAAGCTCCACAAATCACAGTATTACATACAGTCAGAGACATTTTACAAATGCAGGTACATAACAGATATCTGCCATTCCTTGTGATTTTGCTTACAGACTCTTAGTACATATCAGCTGTGGTTAGTCATACAAAGAAATCTCTAATAACACTTTTAAACTGTTGAATCACACTCTCTTTATTGTTAATAGAAAAGTAACTAGCATATCCAGGTATGATGATTAGTATCCAGATTAGTATCCAGAGATAAGTGAGGTAGTTAGTCAGGGTTAGCACATGGGCATAACCATTGTGATTTAAAGTATGGTTTCAGTTTGTTTTTAAATAGAGTTATTGAGGAAAGGGAGGTTAGGTCACTGGGGAGGGAGTTCCAGGTTTTACCCACAGTATTAGAGAACAGAGAATCACCAGCCAGATTGTTAGTTTTACTTATTTGTACAAGTAGTTATTTGATGAGCGTAGGGTCTTGAGGTTATTATAGGGAGTGATGAGGTTTGTAAATATAGGTGTGTTAGTAGGTTGATACAGGATCTCATGGGCAATTGTTAGTTGGTTAAATAGTAGTAGATTTGGCAACTCTAACCATCCTAGTTGTTGAAGATTGTTACAATGATGGGTTCTGTAGGTAGACCCAGTTGCAAATCTGGCAGTATTGTTGTAGGAGATAGCCAGCTTGTTCAGGTTGCTTTTATATAATTTAGTATATATAGGGGAGGCATAAAGAAGGGTAGAGATTAAGTGGGTATGGGCAACAGTGGTCCTGGCTAGTGGAGTCAGAAAGAGTTTGATCCTGTAGAGGGAACCCAATTTTTTGTTGACTGTTTTTATAGTACTGCTAATATGGTAATCAAAGGTAAGGTTGTTATCTATTAGTACTCCAAGTAGTTTTGTAGTAGTATCAGGAGATATGATAGTACCATCGCTTGATGTAACAGTAAAATTAAGAGGGTGAGCCTACGGTGGGAGTGAATAGTAGCAGTTTTGTTTTTATGGGGTTCAAGATGAGACATTGATGTAGTAGCCATTTTTCAACTGTATTGAACATGTAGCTTGAACTTACATATGTTAATATGTGGTGTTCAGAGAAAAAACTAAAATTAAATGCTAAAACCTATTGTCACTTCTGGAAAGCAGTCCATCAGTAGAAGACACCCCTTTCCAAAATGAACAAAATAAAATAAACGCTTCCACAAGTCTACAATTATTGTCTTTTTCTCCCATCTTTATTGAAGTCCCTGTTGCAGTCTGTATTATCACTCTTGTTTTTCCTTTGCACCCTGAAATACTTTTTTTTTCAAATTCACATGCTTATTTCTTTCTAGATGTGTTTCCTGCATTAATGTAAAGTAAAAAAGCACAATCCACTTCAAGGAACAACACTCGATCAGGTTGGATTTCGGCAATAAAGGCTGTACGCAGCTTCCCTTAAAACCAGTTTATTGAAAACAAGATGTCATTAAAAAGAAAACCACTTCATTTGCAAACAATGTTAAGCGCTTTCATCCGCCATAAGGCAGACTTCATCAGAACAATTTTCTGTTTCTACTGCTCCCTTTTTATCACAAATTCGGCGCCAAATTAGTATAATTGATCTTTGTCTAGTAAAATTTAAAGCCACAGGCACTTACATGCATTTTTATAACTGCTATTCTATACTTCATATTGATTGTCAACACCATGTGTTATATAAAGAGTAATGTATCTGTTTATACTTAAAAAGCTCGCTTATATTAACCCAGAAAGTTGGTAACTCTATGAGACTAAGTATATTATACAATTGATAACTTAAAATTATACTTATATTAGTGGATGAATAATTATACGATGTCATGTTCATAACCATAGGAATTCACTTCTAAATTCATCTGTATTATACATGTAATGTATATAATGCTCACTGTACTGTGTAACACCTATTACAATATAATAATAATACATATGATTCAGATTCATAGTGCATATACTAATACTTACATATTCTTAATAATTGATTAAATATAATATAATAAATACAATTCTATAAATATATACAAAATATATATATATTAATTAAAAATATATATTCATAAAAACTCCATTGTGGTTATTACTTAAAAACTCATAAGATTTAAAATAACTATAAAAATTGGATAGAATTTTAAAAAATTTAAATTCATAGTCTATTAAGCTAATTCATAGCCACTTATAAATATAATACTATACTAGTTATTATCTCATTAATAAGAAAGGCTTTGTGCTGACATAGTCATTGAGACCAGGTTTCGTCGTGGCATCAGTAAGAATTTGCCAATTGCTCTCTCTACATGCAAGTCTAATTTTCCAGTCCCCTCCCCATGGGTTAATGTACTCTTTGTCTATAATTGTAAAATAAAACAGATGGTGTTCTCCTGCTTCACTAATGTGTTTATAGAGTGCATTATTCATATCTTTACATTTAATCTTATAATAATGTTCGTAAATTCGTTGTCTCAATTGTCTCTCTGTTTTTCCTATATAGAATGCAGAGCATTCTATACACTTCGCTAAATAGACCACCTGTTTTGTATAACAATTTCCATTCAAACTTTTAATCTTTGTCCGTTCACATTTTCCAATTTAGTATAAGACTGGGTGTTGATGTAATGACACTGCTTACATCTCCCACATTTCTTAGTGGGGTTACATGATAGCTCTTCTGAACCTCTTCGTACCCTGCTCTTTCCAATAATTTCTTTATGTTAGGAGCTGTCTTGTATACTATTTTCGGGTACGATCCTATCTTGTCCATGTCCGTATTTGAAACTGTGACTATGTCCCAATGCCTTATTAGAATCTCCTTTATACTGTCAACATGAGGTGTGTATGTGAGGACACAAACTCTACCTGTTTGGTAACTATTGGTAGATCCTTCCCTTACCTTATGTTCATACTTCCCTAATAATGAAATATACTTATCATTCCATTGTTTAGATCGTAGTTGATCGTATCATCAATAAGTAACCTGGGGTATCCTCTATCAAGGAAAAGTTTTTGATTAATTGCATCTCTTCCTCCATTTCCTTTTTTGTAGATGACATCCTAGCCCCTCTTATGCATTGTCCTTTTATAATATTCTTAAAAATATGTCTAGGATGATTACTAGTATAATATACATAATCATTGGAGTAGGTGCTTTTCCTAAATACCTTAGAGGCAAATTCATTATCGTTAGTTTTAAAATATATGTATCTAAAACGATATACCCCTATCACTGTGGTTACATGTAAATTTAAAATAACTGGTGGTGTTATTTATGTATTCCATAAACTTGACAATCTCATCATTTGATCCTTTCCACAAAATAAAATATCGTCTAAAAATCTAGTGTAGAACATGATATTGGGGCTGTACACATTGTTATTCAATACATATTTGGTTTCCCAATCCAGCATGACTAAATTGGCAAAAACAGGTGCGCAAGACGCACCCATTGCTACCCCTTTATTTTGTTTGAAAATGTTTCCTTCAAACACTATGTAGTTGTGATCCAGGACTAAGGACATCATATCTACTATTAAAACAATCCTATCCCAACTTAATGTTGAATAGTTCCTAAGGCTGTTACTAAAACTCTCCAAGCCTTCTTCCTTCGGGATACTGGAAAATAGGTCGCAAACATCAATCGTAATGAATTTGTAGTCCATATTCCATAGAAGTGGAGTCAATTTTCCTAAGAAATCCCATGAATCTATAGTAAGATGTGGAATGTTTTTGTATACATGCTTGGTCCATCTATCTATTACTTGCCCTATATTAAAAGTTTTTGATTTGGACCCTAATACAATCGGTCTAAATGGTGGATTGAGTATAGATTTGTGTATTTTTGGTATACCCACTATATGGGCTAGAATAGGATTTTCAACACAAATAAATTCATAGATGTCCTGTGTAAGTCTATTATTTATGTAATACTCTTCAATAGCTGAATCAATGTATCTGTATCCTGTAATCACTTCATTCATGGATATACCATCATAATTCCCTGATTTCTCTAAAATATTCAAAATAGCTGTTTTATATGTTGAACTAGGGTATATAACAACTCCACCCCCTTTATCGGGTTTCATTATTCTGATATCTTTATTTTTGATTAAATCATTGAGGCATTTCCTTTCTTTTACTGTCAGGTTGTCCTCATATTCATAATTCTTATCTTTATTTCTTACGTTGTTTTTATTGTACCAATATATTTCCTTGCATACTATCTTTTCATAATTCAATATACTGGGATTGTTTGTAGGCATGTATGCACTTTTTTTCTTTATCTCCCATGTGGGTATAACTGATTTATCCCCTGTTTTATCAAATTGTATCGCAAGGTTTAATTTTCGACAAAATAATTTAATTTGCTTAATGGTATCCACCAGTGAAAACTTAAAATTTGGTATAAACTTCATACCTTTTGCTAAAAGACTATAAAACTCAGTTTGTATAACATAATCGGAGTAATTATAAACCTTAAAACCATTGTAAGTACTTGATATATGTTCTATATCAACATCCTGGTGGTTCCCCCCACTAGTGTTCAGTATATGCATCTGGGATAATTCAGTGATGGTATGAGTCGGTTGAGGTGTACTCTTGTTTAAAATTTTCTGTATGTAGGATCTTGGCCGTAATGGTTCTTCCTGAACTCTGGGTGATATCTGTCCCCTTGAAAATTTCCTTTTTTCCCCTCTCTCCCTTCCCTCTCACTGAATCTCCTATCCATGTATACCATCTTCCTTTCCTGTGGCCAGATATATGCTTTCTGTAATCTATATGCTTCAACATCACGATCCAATTTACCATTCTTCCTGTTATGTATATTGAATGCTTGTTTGTCTGCTGAAAAAAATTGTTTCTCATATAAATCTTTCCACGCCTGAAAATCACTGTGTAATAAAATGCTTTCATTGATTAATTCTACTTCATTGATGAGAATGGACAGTTTCTCATCATTATGTTTCATTATTAATTTCATATATTTATAACCGAAATCATCAAATAAATTATTAAATTCAAATTTTACACTGTCACTGTATGTAAGTCCCATTGGTAGTTTGAAGAATCGAAGACCCTTAGGTACTACTTGTATGTCTATACATTTAGATAGATAAGCATTATCCACTTTGATGTTCTTTATAGAAGAAAGTTTTTTTCCAAAATTAAATATCATATCCTTTATACTATTTTTATCCTTATTCTTAGAAATAGATAAAGGTACTTGGTAAACTTTGTCAAAATTACATTCATCATTAATAAATTGGTTAAATACATCATTGTTAGGATATTCTGTTTTTCTATCTTTTCTCTTTTTATATTGTATCTCTTTAACACAACAAGCGTCCTTAATGGGACTAGTCATTTGATTTTTTACAGTACCTTGGTTTGTGCATGTGTCCCTTTTACTCAAAGTCGAGTAAGTTTTGAAAATAGGGTATGTCTCAATTATACTATTAGATCAATTATACTATTTTGGCGCCGAATTTGTGATAAAAAGGGAGCAGTAGAAACAGAAAATTGTTCTGATGAAGTCTGCCTTATGGCGGATGAAAGCGCTTAACATTGTTTGCAAATGAAGTGGTTTTCTTTTTAATGACATCTTGTTTTCAATAAACTGGTTTTAAGGGAAGCTGCGTACAGCCTTTATTGCCGAAATCCAACCTGATCGAGTGTTGTTCCTTGAAGTGGATTGTGCTTTTTTACTTTACTTAGTTGGCGTACTCGAACATGGCTGGGAACGGTGAGGAAACGCAGGAGGTCCCGAATGGTGAGGAACTCAAACTGTTGAGAGCGGAAGTATCTGGGCTCTACACGGAAGTGAAGAAGCTTACGGAGATGTTCAACAGCCTAATGGAAGCATCAAAACAGACTGCAGGTATCGGCAACATCCCTCATGCTTCTTCCGGTAATCATTGCTGCTCCAAAAAAGAGATTTTATTGTCTACAGACACTAGCATCGATTTGGATATACCTAATGGTCAACGAGAAGCAGAGAACAGTGTACTGAACACTCGACAAGCATCGCTGGAGATTATACCTACGGAGGACAGATTTGTGCTTTCCCCCGATAAAGATTTCACATTTGATTTCAGCCTGCTGCACAACCGTGCTGAAACAGAGAGCCGTGGAGCTAAACCTAAGACATACCCTATTTTCAAAACTTACTCGACTTTGAGTAAAAGGGACACATGCACAAACCAAGGTACTGTAAAAAATCAAATGACTAGTCCCATTAAGGACGCTTGTTGTGTTAAAGAGATACAATATAAAAAGAGAAAAGATAGAAAAACAGAATATCCTAACAATGATGTATTTAACCAATTTATTAATGATGAATGTAATTTTGACAAAGTTTACCAAGTACCTTTATCTATTTCTAAGAATAAGGATAAAAATAGTATAAAGGATATGATATTTAATTTTGGAAAAAAACTTTCTTCTATAAAGAACATCAAAGTGGATAATGCTTATCTATCTAAATGTATAGACATACAAGTAGTACCTAAGGGTCTTCGATTCTTCAAACTACCAATGGGACTTACATACAGTGACAGTGTAAAATTTGAATTTAATAATTTATTTGATGATTTCGGTTATAAATATATGAAATTAATAATGAAACATAATGATGAGAAACTGTCCATTCTCATCAATGAAGTAGAATTAATCAATGAAAGCATTTTATTACACAGTGATTTTCAGGCGTGGAAAGATTTATATGAGAAACAATTTTTTTCAGCAGACAAACAAGCATTCAATATACATAACAGGAAGAATGGTAAATTGGATCGTGATGTTGAAGCATATAGATTACAGAAAGCATATATCTGGCCACAGGAAAGGAAGATGGTATACATGGATAGGAGATTCAGTGAGAGGGAAGGGAGAGAGGGGAAAAAAGGAAATTTTCAAGGGGACAGATATCACCCAGAGTTCAGGAAGAACCATTACGGCCAAGATCCTACATACAGAAAATTTTAAACAAGAGTACACCTCAACCGACTCATACCATCACTGAATTATCCCAGATGCATATACTGAACACTAGTGGGGGGAACCACCAGGATGTTGATATAGAACATATATCAAGTACTTACAATGGTTTTAAGGTTTATAATTACTCCGATTATGTTATACAAACTGAGTTTTATAGTCTTTTAGCAAAAGGTATGAAGTTTATACCAAATTTTAAGTTTTCACTGGTGGATACCATTAAGCAAATTAAATTATTTTGTCGAAAATTAAACCTTGATACAATTTGATAAAACAGGGGATAAATCAGTTATACCCACATGGGAGATAAAGAAAAAAAGTGCATACATGCCTACAAACAATCCCAGTATATTGAATTATGAAAAGATAGTATGCAAGGAAATATATTGGTACAATAAAAACAACGTAAGAAATAAAGATAAGAATTATGAATATGAGGACAACCTGACAGTAAAAGAAAGGAAATGCCTCAATGATTTAATCAAAAATAAAGATATCAGAATAATGAAACCCGATAAAGGGGGTGGAGTTGTTATATACCCTAGTTCAACATATAAAACAGCTATTTTGAATATTTTAGAGAAATCAGGGAATTATGATGGTATATCCATGAATGAAGTGATTACAGGATACAGATACATTGATTCAGCTATTGAAGAGTATTACATAAATAATAGACTTACACAGGACATCTATGAATTTATTTGTGTTGAAAATCCTATTCTAGCCCATATAGTGGGTATACCAAAAATACACAAATCTATACTCAATCCACCATTTAGACCGATTGTATCAGGGTCCAAATCAAAAACTTTTAATATAGGGCAAGTAATAGATAGATGGACCAAGCATGTATACAAAAACATTCCACATCTTACTATAGATTCATGGGATTTCTTAGGAAAATTGACTCCACTTCTATGGAATATGGACTACAAATTCATTACGATTGATGTTTGCGACCTATTTTCCAGTATCCCGAAGGAAGAAGGCTTGGAGAGTTTTAGTAACAGCCTTAGGAACTATTCAACATTAAGTTGGGATAGGATTGTTTTAATAGTAGATATGATGTCCTTAGTCCTGGATCACAACTACATAGTGTTTGAAGGAAACATTTTCAAACAAAATAAAGGGGTAGCAATGGGTGCGTCTTGCGCACCTGTTTTTGCCAATTTAGTCATGCTGGATTGGGAAACCAAATATGTATTGAATAACAATGTGTACAGCCCCAATATCATGTTCTACACTAGATTTTTAGACGATATTTTTATTTTGTGGAAAGGATCAAATGATGAGATTGTCAAGTTTATGGAATACATAAATAACACCACCAGTTATTTTAAATTTACATGTAACCACAGTGATAGGGGTATATCGTTTTTAGATACATATATTTTTAAAACTAACGATAATGAATTTGCCTCTAAGGTATTTAGGAAAAGCACCTACTCCAATGATTATGTATATTATACTAGTAATCATCCTAGACATATTTTTAAGAATATTATAAAAGGACAATGCATAAGAGGGGCTAGGATGTCATCTACAAAAAAGGAAATGGAGGAAGAGATGCAATTAATCAAAAAACTTTTCCTTGATAGAGGATACCCCAGGTTACTTATTGATGATACGATCAACTACGTATCTAAACAATGGAATGATAAGTATATTTCATTATTAGGGAAGTATGAACATAAGGTAAGGGAAGGATCTACCAATAGTTACCAAACAGGTAGAGTTTGTGTCCTCACATACACACCTCATGTTGACAGTATAAAGGAGATTCTAATAAGGCATTGGGACATAGTCACAGTTTCAAATACGGACATGGACAAGATAGGATCGTACCCGAAAATAGTATACAAGACAGCTCCTAACATAAAGAAATTATTGGAAAGAGCAGGGTACGAAGAGGTTCGTAAAGAGCTATCATGTAACCCCACTAAGAAATGTGGGAGATGTAAGCAGTGTCATTACATCAACACCCAGTCTTATATTAAATTGGAAAATATGAACGGGACAAAGATTAAAAGTTTGAATGGAAATTGTTATACAAAACAGGTGGTCTATTTAGCGAAGTGTATAGAATGCTCTGCATTCTATATAGGAAAAACAGAGAGACAATTGAGACAACGAATTTACTTAACATTATTATAAGATTAAATGTAAAGATATGAATAATGCACTCTATAAACACATTAGTGAAGCAGGAGAACACCATCTGTTTTATTTTACAATTATAGACAAAGAGTACATTAACCCATGGGGAGGGGACTGGAAAATTAGACTTGCATGTAGAGAGAGCAATTGGCAAATTCTTACTGATGCCACATTAAACCTGGTCTCAATGACTATGTCAGCATAAAGCCTTTCTTATTAATGAGATAATAACTAGTATAGTATTATATTTATAAGTGGCTATGAATTAGCTTAATAGACTATGAATTTAAATATTTTAAAATTCTATCCAATTTTATAGTTATTTTAAATCTTATGAGTTTTTAAGTAATAACCACAATGGAGTTTTTATGAATATATATTTTTAATTAATATATATATATTTTGTATATATTTATAGAATTGTATTTATTATATTATATTTAATCAATTATTAAGAATATGTAAGTATTAGTATATGCACTATGAATCTGAATCATATGTATTATTATTATATTGTAATAGGTGTTACACAGTACAGTGAGCATTATATACATTACATGTATAATACAGATGAATTTAGAAGTGAATTCCTATGGTTATGAACATGACATCGTATAATTATTCATCCACTAATATAAGTATAATTTTAAGTTATCAATTGTATAATATACTTAGTCTCATAGAGTTACCAACTTTCTGGGTTAATATAAGCGAGCTTTTTAAGTATAAACAGATACATTACTCTTTATATAACACATGGTGTTGACAATCAATATGAAGTATAGAATAGCAGTTATAAAAATGCATGTAAGTGCCTGTGGCTTTAAATTTTACTAGACAAAGATCAATTATACTATTTTGGCGCCGAATTTGTGATAAAAAGGGAGCAGTAGAAACAGAAAATTGTTCTGATGAAGTCTGCCTTATGGCGGATGAAAGCGCTTAACATTGTTTGCAAATGAAGTGGTTTTCTTTTTAATGACATCTTGTTTTCAATAAACTGGTTTTAAGGGAAGCTGCGTACAGCCTTTATTGCCGAAATCCTGCATTAATGTAGCATATTTTCATTATATCTTTCATCTAAAATGAACAGATAAATGCACAAACTCAACCTACCTACATACAGACTTGCAGGATTGTGAAATAGTATTTTCATTAATGAATGCAACTTCCAGCCTACAACTGTAGTGTAGGTTTTTCCTGTGCTGTTGTATTGTACTGATGTTTAGCCTGGTTTACCATCAAAAGCACGAAAATTATTACACGAACAGTGATTTCCGCGACTTATGTCGACTCATACATATTAAGTAGGCTGTATAGTCAACGCAACAAAGTTGACAAATTCTGTCGACCATAGTTTCTAAATCCCCCATTCACATCAATGCTGTGAATCCCTGCCCTGTGTACGTCCTCCTAAATGGACATACACATGAACGTCAACATTCTGTCGCTCTTACCATGGTCAAGGAGGTGGCTTTTGGACATGTCAACGTCAACCTTTTGACTGTAAACCGTTTAGCCTTCGTTTATCATGCTCTGCAAGCAAACACTAGCTCCTTTATTTTTCTGTACTTAATCTATATTTATTGTATTCATTGTACTAATCCATTGCATAAATGTAACCACATAACTGTATGGATTGCCATACAACTATATTGCATATTTTTCACATACTGCTGTATTATATCGTTTGTTTACCCTATGCTTATTTTACTGTAGTACCATACTTCAGCTACTTTCTTTTGTTCTGTACTTTAATAACTTGAATTGTTGTTGCATTTACTGTACTAACCTTTGTGAAGCTTTTCTCCCCGGGTCTCCACTGAAAACAGGTTTCATGCCCAGTTGGAGTCTCCCGATAAACAAATGTAAAATAAAATAATAAATAAATTAATAATTGCAGATGAAATATAATTCAGTAGTCTATGCTTTTTTTATCAAGACTTGTAAGGCCATTTTCAATGCAAATTAATACTGACAGAGCAGCAATATTTTGATAAAAAAAATCACTTCCACTTATTAAACATGATAGTTCTTTTGAATATATATTTCCAGATTGTAGCTTATATGCACAGACTAATGTTTGGCAGTCTGATCTTGTATGTAGTTGCTTTTTATCTCTATTTGAATCCATGTTGCATTTTCCCAGATTTTTCACTCAAATAAAAAGAATCAAGAAACAAAAAAATCAGTGCATTTCAACCACCTTCCCCTTTTAACTTGCAACAAACACATGAGGCTATGACCATTTTCCAGAAAGGAAGTTTACTCCCTCAAACTGACAGCTGCTCCCACAGGAGGTTACCTGTTTTCAAATTAAGGTTAGCCATGCTAAAGTGCATATCAGAGCGTGCATTCCCACTTAAACTGATTGCCGTTTGTTATTAGCTTTTCTTTATTCCCCCTCCCATTTGTGAAAAAACACTTGCATAATTTCATTAAACAATAAATCAACTAAATTGTACATTGTTAGAGTTAATACATTACAATACCAATGCTGCTAGGGAGTCATCTGCTTGTTTAACTCTATTATCTCTCTAATTCTTTACCTCTCTCTGTTGTCATCACCTTGTCATTTATTTTTCACTGAATTGCTTGAACACCTTCAAAAGTTACTTAAATTGCACCTCTTAGATTTTACTCAGAACACTGTTTAGACCTTTGTTTTAATTGCTTGCTAACATGTTTTCATCTAAAAGAAATTTAGACAATCTATCCTTGACTAGACCCTAACTAATAAACCACATTACCGAAAAGTGGGCTCTCTAACCGACAACCTAAGTGACCATACACCAACCTATCTCTTCAGGAAACACGTCAATCCTACTAAAAATACCATTTACCGCCAAAGCCATAGTAAGAAGAGTTCAATCCCCAGGAACTAATAAACACTCTAAAAAATATAAATTGGACTCCTCTTAAACACCTACCACTAGACACTGCAGTACAACACTTCAATGCTATATTTCTTAGCATTCTTAATAGACTAGCAGCTCCTAGAACAGTCCAGGTTAAGGCAAAATATACCCCATGGTTAACTAATGAAACTCTAACCCTGATAAAACAAAGAGACAAAACCTGGCAAACATGGAGAAGTAGCAAAACCTTAAATCGGATAGCATACCAACACCAGTTAATTAAACTAGATGAAATAAACTACTACACAAAGCTACAATGGAAACATCAAAGAAACCCACAAAAATTCTGGAGCACAATTAAAAACATCCTCCAACCAGGTCAAACCTCACCCCCCCCCCCAAATTGCCAGACAGTTCTTGCAGTATTGCAGAACAATTTAACACTGCAGAAAGCATTCATACCCTACCCAAAAATAGCCAACCCAACCAATCACCAACACTCAAGACAACAAATAACAATGAAAACACACTGTCATTTCAAACTATCCCCAAAAAGACTATAGAAAAAAACTCCTAAAGAAAATAAAACCAACCTCATTAGCCCTGGATAAGCTCCCAGAAGAGTACCTCAAATTAGCAGCAGAGGTCATAGTATTCCCCGCATCAATAGTAATTAATAGATCAATAACTGAGCAATATGTCCCAACAGTTTCACTTCATAATCTCAAATTACTGAAAGCTCGAAATTCAGTAACCTGAGACCATGAAGCTGAAAACCAGAATGACGAAAGTGCATAAGAGTGAATTTGAATATCTCGAATCCGCGCTTATGCATTTCCAGTATGTCGTGTGTAGTGTTATGGTGCCTGAAATGATAGGTAAGTGTGTGTTTGTGTGTGTTTTTGTATGTTATGTGTGTGGGTAAGGGTAGGGAGGTGTAAGTGTGAGTGTGAGAGTTGGATTTGGTGGTGTTTGTGTATGTGTGATGTGTATTTGTGTGCGAGTGAGTGGAGGATGGCATGGTGTGAGTTTTTTTTTTTTTTTATATTATGTGCGACCTCAGAGTTGGTATATATAAGTAGGGGGGGGGGTGGGGGGGGCGCAGCCATGTAGTATAGGGTTGTGCGGTTTGTGTGCTGTGGGTGGAATGGTGTGTATGTTAAGTGGTGTATGGTGTTTGTATGTTCGTGATTGTGTCATTCGGGATTGTGGTTTCGGTGTTGTGAATGGTTCGATTTTATAGTCTCTGGTTACTGAATTTTGAGCTTTCAGTAATTTGAGATTATGAAGTGAAACCATCCCAGCCATCTGGAGAATTTCATACATAATATCCCTAGAGAAAGATGGAACAGCAACTGAGCTCACAAACTGTAGGCCCATAGCTATCCTCTCTCCTTTGTCCAAGCTACTTGAAAGATGTTTCCATTGCCAACTTGTTCAACACCTCAACGAAAAAACCTTCTTGCCAAATCACAGCATGATTTCAGACTCCACCATAGTACTATCACTGCTGTCCTTAGTTTCAGCAATACCATCAGTCATTTCAGAAACAAATGCAAAATAATTTCCTCAGTCTTTTTAGATATGTCTAAAGCCTTTGATACAGTTTTTCACCCTAAGCTCATGACCACTCTCAGTAACCTACATATCAGCCCTTCTGCTTTCACATGGTTTCAAAGTTGCTTAACAGGCTGCCAGCATCCAGAGATGGCAACAAGACCTCTCCTTGCTACTCCTAGTTACACTTGGAGTCCCACAAGGATCCATCCTTGTCCCCTACTTTTCAGCTTTTTTATACATGACCTTTACACTGCTTCTCCCCTCGCTTCTATCATCCAGTATGCAGGCGATTCAAATCTTATATGTGTGGCAGGTACAGTGCAACAGCTTCAAGATACTACACAAAAGCCTTCACTGAAATTGAAACTTGGCTAACCAATTCACAACTGATACCGAACCCAAATAAAACCAAACTCATGATCTTCCGCCTCTCCAGACCATTACCCCCCACCCACTTTTTACATCACTGCTAGCAATAATGCAGAAATTTACCCGGAATCACAAACAAAACTATTAGGTGTCGTAATTGACAACAAGCTCAAGTTTGGCTTATATATCTTACAAACAATTAAGAAGATACACAAAAAATTGGTACACTGTACAGAAACAAAAAATACCCAGCAGACAGCACTAAGATAGCCACAGCTAGAACTCACCTTGTATCGACACTTCTGTACCCCTCTCCTGTACTTACAGTCTTAAAAAGACAGACTCAGATAAACTAGAAATATGTTACAACAAAATCACAAAATTTGCTACAGACTCCAGACTTACAACAGACCACTGTCTTTTTCTAAAAAACTCTCTTGGCTAGAATCCACACAATGAACTAACCATGGCTCATAAAATAATTTATCAAATGGATAACACTCCAGCTCTAAAAAATCTGCTGCAACCGTACTCCAGCAAATGCACACTTCGATCAACAAATAAATTATTAGTACATATTCACCATCTTAACAAACCTGCAGGTGAATCACTGTACTCAAACTATGTTGGAAAATTTTGGAACACCCTCCCTCAAGCCATCAGAAGTACCAATAACCACACACAATTTAAGAAACTACTCAAAAACTATTTATCAGACTCATGGCTCTGCTGTTGTAACAGCCCAGGATAAATACACAAACACTACACACTCTTATGCACAAAGTTAAATAAGCGAACAATACTTAGTCTTCTGGATTAAATGGATAACTAGTCACACACTATGCTATACTAATTTCACTATCTGTCAGACTAACCTGTATCTAACACCAATCTTCATATACTAATCTCCTACACAGATATGTCACATTTTTGTTCCACTACTCAGTCCAAAGCTATTTCATTCTATATAACCCACTAAACCTGCTATAATACCTGAAGCTCATTAGTGTAAATAGAAATCATCACTGTGTGAATATGTTAAACTTATTCTAGGATACCCGGACAGGGTATGCTTATTTTTGCTTGTTTCTTGCTTTGTACAGCATAATAGTGTAGTTTGATAGCAATAGTCTGTATATATACCATATAAATGTTAACGTTTGTGTACATGCTGTGACTAAGCAGATATACAATGTAACTGTTAACTTTTGTGTACATGCTGTCTGTTTGTCTATTGTATGGAGCTTTTCTCCCCAGGCCTCCACTGAAAAAGGGTACCATTCCAGTTGGATTATCCCAGTAAACAAATGTAAAATAAAAAATAAATAAAATAAAAGAAGCTGTTAATAGAGAAACAAAAATGCAAGAAAGAACTCCTGTCATTTCCCTCTGAACCTAATTTTAAGGCCAATTGTGATTAATTTCTTGTACCTGCAGTCTGCTGGTCTCCAACTAAATGCATGTTCTAATGTAAAAGGAAACATTTGGAAACTTTGCAGATGCATGAAATAACTACATCGCTAAAGCTTTTCACAATTTTCTCTTTATTTTCAAGCTTGTTTGCTTAAAATAAATCATATCCCGTGGCTTAAACTAAGGATGTTCATCTAGTCATCCACCTGTATGAAAACAAGGGAAGTTATTGTCTTTGAATTTTACATATAGTATGTTTAATACAGTTTTATATTCTCACAGCAGCCCAAAATCATAGCATTATATTAACTTCAACTTACCATTTTACATTCTTTCTTTTTCTTGTTGCAGTAATAAAAATGATTTAATACTTTATCACTATTCTCTGATAAAACTTATGGCACCTCAGATTTAAAATACATTTGGCTGCTTACTATGCAGAACTTTACAGTGTAACATGCAGTTTACATCTTGAATTTTTATACAAATGTTAATAAGAACAAAAACTTTTTTTGCTTGCAGCTACTTCTTGGGTCTGTCTAGTGTCCATGCAAACATTAATGTCATACCCAGGAGTTTATGCTTTACTGCGGTGGTGGTGGTTGTCGCCTCACAGTTAGACGTTGTATGTTCAGTTCTCAGTTAGAGCGTCTTCTGTGTGGCGTCATGCGTGAATGGGTGTTCCTTTGTTGAAGGTTGTGTGTTAGGCCCAGCAAGCCAGCACGTAAAAATCTACAGCCAATCATTAGCCGACCGGAGCTCCGCTGTGGCGACCCCTGCCCGGGAAAAGCCGAAAGACACAAACAAACAGGAGTTTATGCTTTATAGTTCACTCACCAGTTTAATACACTCAGTAAATCTCCAGTCTTTTTCAGACACTTTTTCTTGCAGAACCATGTTTCACATATGTAATCCTTCATCTAATGTCACTGATACTTTACAGTTTTCCTATTTGTTCACTTACTTCACATTATTACTAGTCTTCTTTCTGATCATCTTGATCTCCCAACATTGGTCTCTGAATCAGTTCTAAGAGACTCCTGGGTCTTTTTGTTAGCTCTTTGCCTTTTTTTCATGCATGTATGTTTGAAAGAATGGAAAAAGTTTCACTAGCAGTGTCTGTAAAATTTGTTATTGCCAAAAAAAAAATGAGATTCGGCACTCCTCTATCTTGCTGGCTTACTCTTTGTAGACTAGATTTTTTTGTTTTCTCCTTAGTCTTTTCTCTCTCTAAACGTTTTTTTTCACCCCCAGGAAAAAAAAAATTCCTGAAGACAGCTGGATATAGCAGCTTGAATTTATCACCTGCCTTTCAACATCCCCTGATAGCTGGGACAAGTGTGCTAGTGTGCTTTGCTTCTGCTAGGTGTATAGCGAATAATCATTTTCTACAAACATTCTGCTGTCATCATTTGTTAATAATTACCTTCTTCCACAGTTTTATTTTTTCAAAAATAGCTCTTACCGATGTTATGATTGTGTATTTACTAATGTAACTCACAGCTGCTTTCTTGTGGCCATATTTGAGTATACACACAGTTTACCTTCTGAATTAACAAATCCTGCTGGGATCCTGGGAGATACTAGTCCAGCTGTTTATTTTTACTTTTATAAAGTTAATGCAGTTTGCTCCTTGCACACAGTCCCTTCTGTAACCTTTCCCTAAATTTGTAGAAATTTTCTTTAACAGTGTATCCAAAAGTGTGTTTCTACGATGGCTGCAGACTGAGTTCCAGGTGGTCTTCTAGTGTGAAAACTGAGAAAGTTAAAAAAGGCAAGTAAAAGTTATTAATTTGAGTAAAAGTCAGATAGTAGCTAGTAAGTAGAGCACATGGATGCTAGGAAGCAGGAAATGGTGTGAAAGTAAAAGAAAATCGGATAGAAAAAGAAAATGCTCTGGTCGGGAAGAATCTTAACAGCTGTTCAGCAAAAACAGTGCAAAGTTTAGTTGTAGTACAGTACATGACTTCCAGTAATTTAGAGGAGAAACTTTTTAAACAACCGTGAGTGCGTCTGATTTATATTTCAAAAACTTCATGTCTTCTCTGTGTACTCTGTCTTCTAACTCTACCTTTTTGAAACATCTGTTCATGAGAAGCCTTATTTTCAGCCAAGTTTTCATTTGTTACATCCACTAATTTCTGCAGTTTTATCTGAGTAATTAAATCTTCTTCCATTTTTCTGGTGTTTTGTCATTTGACTTTGTATATTCATCCAGTGTCTCACTTAGCACACTTTTGGGTATAGTGTTAAAAGGAAGGCTTCTGCAAATATAAAGTAAGGTTTCAAGACAGAGAGAGAGTGAGCATTCTTTTTTGGGTGCTTTTCCCTCTCTGTCTATTGACCAAGATACTTCCTCCCTCCCTCCTCCATTTGAGTCTGTTTGTTCCATTATGGTGGAGAGTGCTGACATCCACTAGAGTTCGTCATCTAGAGGTGCCATCATTGTAGCAGATAGTGAGAGCATTTTTGTACACTGTATAAGTTCCCAAACCTACCCCTCATCCCATATCAACGTGTGTCTCACATTACTATGCACTCGCTAATGACGGCATTCAGCAGGTAAACCTGCCTCCAAGACATCTAGTACAGCACTTCCCTTTATCCAAGGGATTTTAACTGTACATGGTCTGCTCTGCCCCCCCCTCCCCCAGAATAGGCATGCCCAGCCTCCCCTGCCTGTACCCTCAACATCTGGACTGCTTATTGAACTCTGGTTGTCTTGGCCATGGTTAGGACTTTATCCCTGTGTGCTGTTTGTGCTGGGTAGGGGGAGTGATTTTAACCTGTATCACTGAAGCACATGGAACAGTAAGTTTCAGAAGTATACATCATTATATAAAAAAGGACTTGGTGTGAACTCCACAGAAGAGTCATACAAGTATGTGATACTGAAGGTGATAGAGGAGCTTAATAGTATTAAGAACTACAGTGACTGTGTTTATAGAAGAAAAAAATGGTGATAAATTATGAAAGGTACTCAGCAGACTCAGAAGAAATGTGAACTGCTATTGTCTGAAAGAAATGTGAATTAGTTAAGAAATATAGGGTGAAACAATGGTGCAGAGGTTAGAGTTTCTGCCTTATAACCCTTCTTTCTTAAGTTCTTTGCCCATCTGGGTTGCCTTGTGTATGGAATATTTTCCTCTACTCTTTGTCCTAGTGTGTTTCTATTTGTCCCGCCTTCCTCTGACCTCAACCTCCAACAATGCTTCTGTTGACTCATTTACTTTTCTTTCCTTTCCTTCCTACTTAGCAGAGTAACAGCCCATGTCATCTCATGTTCCTGGACAAGATTAAGCATATTTGCTATGTACTTTGTTGTTGCTAAGCTTCCTGATTGTGTTAACTGACATTCATCCCTTGGCAAAGTCTACTCCTTTGGGAGGGGATAAGCTTCTGGAAACAATCAGTTAATAATCAGTCTTTGGGAGATGAACATTAGGGAATTTTATTTTTGATGTAAAGCTCCTAGCCCTACTACTTCTGGGTGGTCTATATAGTGCTTTTCCCTGCTATGCTAGGCTGAATTCAGGTGCATGCTTTTGCATACTCACTATGCATTTCTAGAGCATGCACACCACAGGGCTGATGTATGTCATGCACAGGTTCAGAGCCATGCTCTAGCTAACTCACTATCCTCACTGGTGAGTGAGACTGAGTCAGCTGCTTGACTTCTACAGTGCCTGAGTTGCTAATTAAACTTGGATCATCTGCACAGCAGTTAGTGGCAGTTGTAGAGGTAAAACCCTAACTGCATGGGCTTTTGCTGTGACTTTCACCTTCTTCACTCACATTTAAGATAGGTGAAATTGTAAAGTGGTTGTAAGTGTATGTCAACTGTCAGTGTGTGTGAGTGCTTTTGATGTCCTTCTATTATCATGTTGCAGTATTCATAACAGTATGGAGGTCGCTGCCTGCAGCATAGGACATCCGGCCAGTATACCAAAGTCTTTGGATAAGGACTACGTGAAACATTGCATGTCAGAGCCATAAAACAATGTCAGCTGTATATGACGCCTGCATGAACCCAACTCAGAACTTCTCTCCTGTAGTAATCTACAGACCTCTTATCGCCAGCTTGTGGAATACGATTGTTCGTTTGCCTTTGGTTGTCCGCTTTTCAAATAAGTACCCTTTTGGGGTATATTTTTCTTACATTCCAGGCATACATGTCAGCTAGGAAGGGAAAGTTTGCTTGTGGAAGACAAATTCCACATAATGACATGCACGACCAGTATTTGTTTTGCTTAGGGGAAGACCACGACTACAAGTCTTATGACATCTGCCAGTCCTTTATACCCAAAAGCTTGTGAAGTCTCCTGGCTGCTTTAAAATTATATTTTAAGAATCAAAGGCTCCGACGTTTGGCATTAGGTATGAAAGGTGGGGTAGGTACCTCTGAGGAGCTGCCTCAGAAGAAGGCCAAAAAGTTAGGCCTGATGCCCATGCTGTACCTCAGGAGTCCGGTGAGATTCTTGAGGCGGATGGTAGTCCAGGGTCCCATCAGACATCTGTTTTACTGCTAGAACCAGGAACCATGGTAGAAGCCAGTTCATCAGAAACCCAGAGTATGTTTGCTGAGATTGTTCAGCCATCAAGCTCTGATGGCAAGGGGGAACCATGGCTCGTGGCACTGGAGGGGCCTACCACCTCGCCTTACCATCCATCCCGACGTCGGCTCCCAGACTGACTATTTCTCCTATTTCTTTAAAAAAGAAACAAAAAGAAAAGCACAGAATTACAGAATCTGCACCTGGATGGGAAGCCTTCTCTCAGAACTTGTTCAGCGCCTTCCAGGCCCTTCAATCTTAGGTGCTCCATCCATTTCTACCCCCTGTGCAGCCCTTGGAGGAGTCAGAGGAAAAAATCTCTTCCTCAGATGATTCCCTGACTTACTGTTCCCAACTTGAGTCCCCCAAGGACTTTGCTACCCTTCAAGAAGAAGACACCATTAGCCCTGATTCTCCTGGGGAAGAATTTTCTTTTGGGGATACCATTACATTAATGGGAGAGCATTTTAAATGGAATGTATTTGATGTGTCTGAGACAAAAAACAAGGTATTTTGCACTCCTGCAGATGGACCAGCCTTCTTTGTCTGCAGTTCCTCAGATGAACCAGCCTTCTTTGTCTGCAGTTCCTCCTTTGCTTTCAGCTTTCCTGGATGCCTCTCAGGCTGCGTCTCAGGCCCCAGACTGTCAGCCACCAGCTTCTAAATTTTATTTATTTATTTTATTTCCAGTTTGATTACCAGGGGGGTCCACTGGACCCAAAGAGCCCATTTTCAGGAGAGGCCCGGGAAGAAAAGCTCCATGAAACAGATTACAGTAAAGATGGCAGTCCAATAAAAAATAAAAGTACAAGTACAAATACATATCAAGTAATACAAAGCGTGAGCAATATTGACCATAGTGGAAAAATATCATGCAGATACATTTTAACAAATTCACACAGTTAAAGTCAAAAGTCAGAAGCTATTTACAATATTTACAGAGTGTGAGAGATCGTATGGGAATTAGCTATAGAAGGTTATAGCCAGCTGTAAGGTGCTTAGGAACTCAGGAGGATACCCTCCCAGGGGCTTTTGTTAGATTTCTAGGTAGGGAGAATGCAGTTACATTTCCATTTGGAGGAGAGGAAAAGCTGAGTTTTGAAGTTTGTGTTTGACATTGTCTTTAGTGTGGAAGGGAGAGAGTTCCATTTGTAATTTAAGGACAAGGAGAGGAGAAGTTGTCCATCAGGATGTTTAGGTTTTTGGACAGTAATTAAGTTTTGGTGTTCAGATCTGAGAGTTCTATTTGGGGTGTATGGAGGAAGGATGTTAGAGTGGGACATTTGGTTGGATTAAATATTAGTCTATGTGCTGTAGTGAGCTGGAGGAAATCCAGGTAATTTGTGAATTCTAACCATTTGAGGGAGTGGAATGTTTGGCTTTGGTGGCAAATTTAGAAATTTTGTTATAACAGCTTTCAAGTTTGGAAGTGATGGAAGATGATAGGTTAGTTAGTAGTGGGGCACCATACAGAAGGGATGGAAGGAGGTAAGAGGAGGCCAGTATATGCCTAGTAGAAGTAGAGAGGAAGTGGTTGTTCCTGTATAGCATATCTAGTTTTTGGTGGGTTTTCTTTATATTTTGCTGACTATGGATGTGAAACTTGAGGTGTTTGTCTATAGTTACAGCGAGTAGTTTGACAAAGGGAACAACTTTGATTGGAGAGTTGCTTTGGCTAAGGACTTGGAAGGAATTTTTATTAAAAGAGAAAGATTTTTGAGGGTGTGACTAGTAGTATTTTAGATTTGTTAGCATTGAGAGAAAGGTGATTTTGGCGCATCCAGATCTCAGTAGTTGAGAAGGCAGTCTGAGTTTTAGATAGGAGTTCAGGGAGGGTAGAGGCAGATTAGGCAAGTGTAGAGTCATCTGCATATTGGATGACTTTCGCATTAGATACAGCAGAGTGAAAGTTATTGATAAAGATATCAAACAGTATTGGTTCGAGGATGGACCCCGTGGTACTCCAATAGCGATGGGTAAGAAAGGTGAAGTGCCTTTTTTCCAATTTCACAGCCTGAGATCTATCTGACAGCTTGAGAACCAGGAAAGAGTGTTTTAGGAGAGATTTAAGTTTGAGAAGTGACTTAGAAGGTGCTTATGGGAAACAGTATTGAATGCTTTAGAGAGATTTAGGAGCACTGTGGATACTAAGTTCCCAGAATCTCTGGCTTGATTGACAGTTACTAAGAATGAGAGTAGAGCTGTTATTGTGCTATATCCTGGTCAGAAGCCATGTTGGGTAGGGATAAGAAGTTGTTTTTTAGTCAGAAAAGGCATAAGTTGGAGGTGGATGCATTTTTCTAGGATTTTGGAGATTGGAGAGAGAAGCGATATATGGTGGAAGTTTGACATGATAGTGTTTTTGCCTCCCTTGTGGAGAGGAAGAATAAAGGCAGAATGCCAGAGTTTAGGGACATAGGATTCCTTTATGGCTCTATTAATTAGGATACTAATTGGGAGAGCTATACCATCAGCAGCAGACTTGAGAAAGGAAGAGGGAATGTTGTCAGGTGCACTGGAGCAGGGTTTAAGTTTGGCTAGAAGTCTTTTTATGTAGTTAGTGGAGACAGGTTTAAGCTGAAACATGGGGGAAATTATTTGGGGACTTAGAGGAGGTAGAATGTAGGAGAGATGGGTCTTTGTTGGGGAAAAGTTTTCGTTAGGTCGGTTATTGACTCTGTAAAGAAAGAGTTGAATAGTCAGATTTACTTGGGTCCAGACAGGGGTAATTTTGGGAGCCTGGGTTGAGGAGTGAGTTTATGGAGTTCCAAAAAAGCCTAGGATTATGGGGATAGTTGGACTGGAGCTTTTTGTCTTTGAAGATTTGTTTTTTTTGCAAAGTTACAGAGCTGTGTATGTTGGAGAAGGGTTTTGAGAAGTTTATTCTTTTGCTAAAGCTTCCAGGATTTGTCTCTTTGATGCATGATTTGCTTTATTTCTTTGGTTAGCCAAGGGACAGTTATAGTTTTTATTCTTTTTTTCCTTGGTGAAGCTAGAGAATTTAAAGCATCTAGGAAAGTAGAATTAAAGTGATCTGTGGCTTTATCGAGTGGAATGGTTTTTAGATGTTCCAATTCATTTGTTTGAGATAGAGAAGGTTTTGGGGTCAAATTTACTAAGGTTGTGGGTCTGAATATATTGATGTTGGTGTGGGTGGGAGGTGGTTGCATGGTAAATGAAAGCTGGGAAGTAGTCACTAATAGAGTCAGGGATGGTGCCAGAGTTGGTAATTTTATTTGGATGGTGACTAAGATCCAGTCAAGAGTGGGTCCTGGGGGACTTGTTTTATTGGATCTGGTGATGGAGTCAGTTACTTGAGTAAAGTTAAAGAAGTTAATGGACAGGGAGGGTATGGGACTGTTGATTTTATTCCAGTCGATGTTTACATCGCCTATTATGTAAGTTTCAAGGTTAATTTCAGCTGAGGCCGATTGGAGTATGTCTTCAAGGGTTGAGCTGTGATTTCCGGGTGGGATATAAAGGGCGATGATACAAAGGCTTTTGTGATTATTAATTTTTAATAGACCAACTGTTAGTTCTGTATTGGCAAATTTAGGAATGGAGTTTGGTAGGGGAATTAAGATAAGTAGATTGAAATAGATTAATGCAACACCGCTGCCTTTTTGCTTTGGATGGTCACATCTAAGAGTGTGAAATCCAGAGGCTAGGATTTCAGAGTCAGAGATGTGGGGTTTGAGCCAAGTTTCAGAGATGGCTACAGTGTCAGGTTGGTTATGACTGAGACATGCTTGAAACTGATGGGCTTTGTTGTTGAGACTCTGGGCATTGAGTGTGAAAAACTTAAGAGTATTGTAGGGGGATGAAAGGTTAGAGGAAGAGAGAGTGTAATTGTTATTTGTGGGTGGGTTAGGTCCGGGGTTGGGGTGAATGTCTCCAGCTAAGATGAGGTTATTGATGGAAGTTATTTTAGTGTGTTTTGGTTTAGATTTAGGGTATTCTGAATGGTCTAGTATTTGTTTAAGAGTAAGTATCTTAGCAGTAGTTAAAATAATTTTAAGATTAAAAAGGTGTAGAGGAGGAGATGGAAAATAAATTATTATTTGTGTGAGGGATGAGATGGTTTTGTGTGGGATTATGGTAAGGAGTTGAGAGTGGAAGCTGATTGGAGGTATAGCAGCTGGCATGGTATAAGTTGTTAGGAGTAGTAGGAGGGAGATGGGGGGGGGTCGAAGTGTTAGGAGCAGTAAGGAAAGCATGGTTAGAAAAAGGTAGTTTAATATGGGAGGATTTGTAGTTGGAGAGATGAGCTGCGGGGTGAGAGGGGGTAGTGAACGAGTGATGTATATAATTAGTCATGTATTTAATTACTGTGGGGGAAAGGAGGAGGGGTAAAGTGGGGAAGGCTTTGATTGGATGGTTGACTGTGGGTTAAAGGAGGAGGGGTAAAGAGGGGAAGGCTTTGACTGGATGGTTGTCTTGAGTGGGTGGGGAGTGGTTGAAATAAAAGTAGGAGTAGTGGGGGTGGGTGGGAATTGGGAGCAGGGTAGGTGAGTGGAGTGAGCCTGCAGGGCGAACGGAGTGGGTAGAGTCAAGGAGAAAGAAAAAAGCCAAATAAAAGTTATCAGTGAAGCTGAGAACTAGCTCAGATGTAAGGAGGCACTGGCATAAGGCACTGTGTGTATGAAATTAGAAGGATGCAGAGAGTTTACAAGGGGATAGGAGCTGAAAACAGGGCAGTAGAAGTTTAGTAGACTATAGTAAGTATTAATAGGGCTAAAACAGGGCAGTGGTAAATTAATACAACAGTTACAGTACTTTTTGGCTTGTATTAAAAGGTAGTGGTTTAACAATGCCACTTAGTGGCCTAACTGAGTAAGTACAATAGTAAACTATGAGCACTCCAAGGAGGGAGAAAGAGCCTAGGAGAGTAAAGGGAGATGAAATGCATGGTAGACTGCTAGTGAATGCACGCAGGGTTAATATACAACAGTGGTAGGTATAGGATATATTTTTATTTTACAATAGGGTACCTACACTTTTAAAGTTAGTTCTTGGGGAGGCAGAGTGATTACAGAAGCACTGTAGGATCCCCTTAGGTTGAACTTTACAAAAATAGCAATAAGAATCAAAGACAGAAACAATACCAGGTAGTACTTACATGCGAGCACACTACTGGGGATTCCTATGAAGCAAGGCAGAAAAGCTAAGTCAAAAGATGGTGCCTTTCTACATCAGGTTTTTGATACCTCTGTAATTAAGCAGGAGTGGGAGGGAGTTGTGCATTTTCAAGGTGGGGGAGGGGGTAGACACAAAGTAATACAAGGTTGTGAGTCAGAAAAACTGGACTAGGCTGTGACGCCCGTGCCCTGGCCCAGCAGTCAAGGAGCCTCAATCCTCACCACTAACACCAGTGAGGGTCATCTCATATAGGAGGAAAGGATAACAAATACACACAGTAAAATGCAATTTCCCTTGAGAGCACACAGAGATCACAGTCAGTCTGGGGCTGGGGTCTCCCTTGCTCCCCAGGTTCCCAATAATACTCCCCACTGGCACAGCTATAGGGTCCAGATCTCAGCCTAGTAGGCAAGCTAAAACTTCCAGCACCCTCTCTGTCCAATCAGTGCTTCGTGTCCCTGCCCAAGTAGCTGATACACACGCACACGCACACACACACACACACACACACACACACACACACACACACACACACACACACACACACACACACACATTTTGAGAAGAGTTTATACAACCACACAGACACTCCTGGGGAAGGCTGGTTCTCCAGCTGTGCCCTTTTTTCCAGACTATATGGTAGTACCAGCTGCCACCACCCACTAATATTTATTAGCTACTCAAAGGCCCTTAAAAGGGTGTCCAATTATTACTGTGCAATATTATTATCCAATTGGTAGTATAGCCCAGGGCTAAAGCTATTTTAGAATGGCTTTGTACAATTTTGCTAAAGGCATGCAAGTGCTCTAAAGAGCTTACATTATCTCTACAAAAACAGCCACAGTTGAAAGGGTTTTAAAAATATTTAATAGCAAATAGTCAAAACACAAAACAATACTTTTTACTACACAGTGCTAGTCAGGAGTTCAGAAATCACAGGGAAATGCTTAAAATAATTCAGTAGTACAGTTCTGACATCACAGAAAAACACTTAGTTTTATCTTTCTAGTTTATTGCTTTTTCTAAGAGAAAATACAAGTCTAAGATAAACTTACACATAGAGCAAAACAGTGCTGATGAGTTGGATGGTCAAGACATAAATGCTTAATGCTCTCTGATTCTCTCTGTTTTTAAAATCACCTTCCTGGTTCACATTACATCATTCTTCACACTTCCCTGGCTAACAGAAACTACATTTACATTCTTCAGTAAGCTCACACCAGGTCAGGAAACAAAGCCATTAAGGACATTTATGCATGCAAATTCTGGCCATTGGCTCTGGCCGTAAAACAATAGCAAGAATTCCTTCATCTAGACCGGCCGGAGCCATGTTTACAACATGATTTACTTGGTCAGCAGAGTGCAGTGTTGTTACATTTTTTTCCATTTCCACATGTAACACTATTTTTACCATTTAAGACAACGAGCCTGTGGTTTACATAATATTTACAGATGACAGAATTATCTCCAAAATTCTATCTGGCTAGGCTGGCAGCCTTCACTTATCTTCACATAGGCCAGCTGCTAAAAAGAAAGCAGGAAAACCAAACTAAGTCAATTCAAGGTCAATGTAGTGCAGTATCTTCCTAATAACTACAAATCTTATGCTACTAATCTAGTACAGTGTGGTGAAAAGGACCACCACTTCTACAGGGAAAAACAATTGAAGTATGGGCTGCAGGTACATAGATAAACTTTTTCCAAGAGAAAGTAATTGACCTAGGAGTACAATAGGAAGAAACAAGTGGGGGGGGGGTGGACCTGTAGTGTGCTCATGTACAGTGAAAGGGGAAAGAGTTTTCAGTTTAGAGGACAGATTAAATACAACTCTTAACATACACTAGTGTAGCTTTAGTGTTCCACTGATGCAGGGTCTTACAGTGCAGGGCAACAAGACAACCTTGTGTTGATTGGAGGCTGGCCAAGACACAGGATGAAACTTTTGCTGATGGGAACTAGTGTAGCTGAAAACACTTTAGTGTTCCACTGACACAAGGTCTCACAGTGCAGGGCAATGAGACAGCCTTGGGTTGATTGGAGATTGGCCAAGACATAGGGTAAAACTTTTGCTGAGGGGAATGCAAGCACACTACTGGGGATTCCTGTGAAGCAAGGCAGAAAAGCTAAGTCAAAAGATGGTGCCTTGGTAAATGATCTGATAGATTTTACAAGGTCTCCCAACAGACACAGTTCTTGCCCCAGAATCCTCCTGCAGACCCGGCAGTTATTGCTGTGTCAGCAGACAAATCTTCCAGGCAGTTACCCTCTACTTCTTTGTTCCCTACAGATAAAGATAGTAAGTTCATGGACAGATGGCGAAGAAAATCTATGCTTCTTCCACCCTGGCCAATTAGAGCTGTTAATTATCAAACCCACATGGCTAGATTTGTCCTAGATACCTTGTCTAAGACCTCTGCACTAATGTCTGATGTGCCATATTCTTGTGCCAAGTCTCCAGCTAACTGCCTTGCTCTTTACTGTCTCTCAGGTGACCATGCATTCATTCAAGTGCAGCTGTGATGTTGTAGAAGCATCTTCCAAATCTGCAGCATCTGGTTCTGTTCTGAGAAGGTATTCCTGGCTGAGACTACAGCATCTACCCTTGGATGTACAAGCCAAATTACTTGATGTGCCACAGGATAATAAGGCCCTTTTTGGCACTGCTTCAGCTGAGCTCCTTAAATCTCTCCAAGAAAAGGGCAAAGAGGTGCAAAATTTGAAACATTTGCTCATCTCGCTCATTCCTAGATATCACAGGAACTACCCACAAAAGACCAGTTTTGTAAGGAGGCAGTTTTCTCACTCTACTGCACCCCAATCAAAAGGACAAAGACACCCTAGGAGGCAAACCACTCCTAGACCCTCTTCCACCTCAATCCCTACTTCTTTTCAGAGACAGCCTGACCCAGATAGAGCTCCTCCACTTTGACTCAAATCCCTTACCCACATCCACCCCACTGTCCCTCCATCTAACCCTTTCCCTACCCTCCTGGAAGAAAATCACTAAAGAGACATGGGCCCTTTTAACATCCAAAACGGTTATTGTATGACTTAGTGGGCAGTTCCCCCCTTCCAGGTTACCCCTCAACCTCCTTCAAATCAGCTTCACCTTTTTCCTCCAATTCTGGATCAGCTCTTTTTCTTGGGGGACAATAGACCAAGTCCCTCAGGATCAGACAGCCAATGGATTTTATTCCAGAATGTTTTTGGTCCCAAGAAAGGATGGTTCTTGGAGCCCAGCTCTAGACTTGTCTCTCCTCAATCCAAAGCTTTTGACATGGTCAACCACCTCCTACTTATTGACACACTCAGAAACCTGTCAATGGACATCCATACTATACAGGGGTTCCAATCATACCTAAATAACAGGCAACAGGCTGTACTATGTGAAAATACTTTATCCTCCCATCTCCCAGTCGCTCTAGGGGTCCCACAAGGATCTATATTAGGCCCACTACTCTTCTCCATCTTTACAAATGACCTCCATTCTGTAATTCCACAAGCTGACTGTATCCAATACACTGATGACTCCACACTCCTATGCTCTGCTACTTCTCAAGCGGAACTTCAGTCACTAACCCAAAAGACCTTTAGTACAGTTGAAAACTGGCTTCTACAAAGACGTCTTATTCTTAACCCCAAAAAAACTAAAATGCTACTATTTACCCCCACTCGCAGAACCTTCCCACTTAACTTTACTATTACTTCAAATAACGGAACTAATATATCTCCTGAACCAACCACTAAACTACTTGGAGTTCTAATAGATAATAACTTGTCCTTTGAACCTCACATGAATAACACCATAAAAACAGTAAACAAGAAACTAGGCTCACTCTACAGAATCAAACCCTTTCTAACACCTCCAGCCAGAGTTACTATTGCTTGCACCCACCTCATCTCTACCCTGCTCTATGCCTCCCCCATCTATACCAAAATATGTAGAAGTAATCTGAATAAACTTTCATCCTACTACAACAATATTGCCAGATTTGCAGCTGGGTCTTCCTATAGAACTCATCACTGCATCAACCTGAAGCAGCTAGGATGGTTAGAGCTGCCAAATCTAATATTTTTAATCAACTAATAGTAGGCCATAAAATCTTGTACTTACCTCAAAATACACCCATACTTACATCCCTAGTCATCCCCTGTAACAATCTCAAGACTTTACGCTCATCTAATAAACTACTTATTCAAATCTCAAAATCTAACAACTCAGCTGGTGATACCTTGTTCTCCGATACAGTAGGTAAAGCCTGGAACATCCTCCCAAGACAGCTAACCTCAATATCCTCTGTCAGCATATTTAAAAGCAAGCTTAAACCCCACCTTAAATCACACTGGCTATGCCCCTGTGTCAAACCAGACTAAGCACCTGACTTAACTAGACTTTCATTATTCCTAGTCTCTCATGATCATGTACTTGTGTTTACTCACTAATTATTAGCGAGCTTACCCTTCCTTAGGATTTGTTCCTCATGTAAATATGTAAATACTGTAGAATAATCACCTTCATATAGTATCATAGCTTAAGTAAGTAAGAACACTATAAATCATCCTGGTTTGCTGTTCTTCTATACTCTATCTATTGATCTCCTGCATTTTCTTTCCTGTGTTTGTGTGAACTTAGTACCAATTAATATAAACTACTACCTATAACTAGTTTAGTTTTAGATTTCATTTTCCTTCCATAACATAATTCATAATATAAAATCCTAAGCTTGTAATATGTTATAAAGATTTGTAATTCACCATTTTTAATGCAATTGACTCAGTCTTGCTCATCTATTTCATTGATAATTTGTTTTCTTTTCCTTGTAATATTGTAAAAAAAAAAAAATGTCAATGTCTTTGTCTTGACCTTTTATAATGCTGAAATTTCTGGAGCTTTTCTCCCCGGGCATCCACTGAAAATGGATATATATCCAGCTGGACTAGCCCGGTCAACAAATGTAAAATAAAAAATAAAAATAAAAAATATATCTCAAGGTGCCTACCTTCAATATGCTCACCTTGCAACATCTCTTACCTCTTATCCCTCACCAAGCTTTCATGATATCCCTGGATCTGAAGGATGCTTACCTTCACTTCCCCATTCACCCCAACTACAGGAATTTCCTACATTTCTCAGTCAGTTCTTTACATTTTCAGTTTTCTGCATTGCCATTTGGGCTCTCTACAGCTGCAAGAGTATTCACAAAGTGTTTAGCCCCAGTTATCGCCCATTGCAGAATGCAGGGCATATAAAATATATCCCTATCTAGACGACCTGTTAATCCTGCACAAGGAATTCCACTCCCTATCCCATGTGTGTGCAGGGTCTTGGAGGACCTAGGTTTCACAGTGAATCATCAAAAATTCCAAATGACACAAACTCAAGACCTTGTTTTCTTGGAATGCAGAATAAGAATGGACATGATGTCAGCCTTCATTCCCTTCCAGAAGGTGGAAACCCTCACCCACTACTTCCAATCTCTCCTTCCCCTCCCAGCCATCTCAGCCAGGGAATTTTTGAGGGTCCTGGGCCACATGGCATCCTTGATTCCTTTGCTTCCCTTTGCCAGGCTGCATATGAGGAAGTTCCAGTGGGTTGTGAAGAATTTGTGGAGCCAGCACACCCATCCTCTGGATGTTACACCCCCTCTACTCCCATGCCTGAAAAATGAACTGTTATGGTGGATTTCATCCATCATCCTCAATCAGGGATTACCCTTGCAGATTCCTCCTCCTATACAAAACCTCTACATGGATTCATCAGATCTGGGTTGGGGAGCCATTCTGGAAAGCAACAACAGCCACCCAGAGACCAAGGGACCACATCAGTATCAAAGAACTGAGGGCCCTTCTCTTGGCACTACAGGCTCTCCAACAGTTGTCCTACCAGGCACCTTGAAGGTAATCACAGACAACATGACTGTTCTGTGGTATGTCAACAAGCAGGGAGGGACAAGGTCCTATCAACAGTGCATCATGGCAATTCAAATTTGGTCCCTAGCAACAAAACTACACATACATGTGCAAGCTGTATACATTCCTTCAGCAGAGAATGTGATGACAGACACCCTCAGCAGAACCACAGTGCCCTCTCAAGAATGGATGCTTCACAGGGAGGTATTTTTGGTTCGTGCAGCGGTAATGTTAACGCCTCACAGTAAGAGGTTCTCCCGTTCGATTCTCGGATGGAGCACCTTCTGTGTGGAGTCTGTATGTCCTCCCCACGGTAGAGTGGCATTTGAAAGACATGCGTGAATGGGCGTGCCTTTGTTGAAGATTTGGCATCGGTCTGGCACCTCAGCACCATAAAAATCGACTGCCAATCATTAGCGGACCGGAGTTCTGCTGTGGCAACCCCTAACCGGGAAAAGCCGAAAGAAAAACAACAACAACAACATTCACAGGTGTGATATTCCACAGGCATATCTGTTTGCCTCCTCCCAGAACAGACGGATGCCTCTGTTTTGCATGAGAACTCTGCAGGCTTGGAAATTGGATGCCTTCATGGCCAGGGATGTTTCTTTATGCCTTCCTCCCTTCACGCTGATCCAAAAAGTCCTTCTGAAGATCCAGAAGGACAAACCAAAAATCCTGCTGATGACCCCCATTTGGCCAAGACAGCATTGGTTTCCCCTACTATTTCTGTTAGCTAAGGGCAATCACCACATGTTACCTCACAGATTTAACCTACTCACACAAGACAAGGGATCCCTCATCCATCCTCAGGTGCTCAACCTCAAATTGACCTCATGGGTGATAGAATTTTTCATCCCCTTTAGGCACCTGTATTCAGAGGATATACCCAATGACCTGCAGGAGGCCAGGAAACCTAGTACCAGGAGAAATTACTTATCTAAATGGAAAAGATTCTCCAGGTGGTGTCTCAAGAACAAACAGGACCCTTTTCTTGCTCCAGTACCTATGGTCCTTTCTTATTTGTGTGAGCTGCTACATTCAGGACTGATGTAGTGTTCTGTAAAAGTGCATTTGTCAGCCATCTCCGCCTGTCTTACTTTGGTACCTCCTTTGGCATCCAGGCTAGAAGTAAAACTCTTCTTAAAAGGGGTCCTGCATATCAGACCTCCTCGTATGCCTATTCCTCCATCCTGGGATCTTAATTTTGTGCTAGAAAAACTCACATTACCCCCTTTTGAACCAGCCCATTCAGCATCTGTTAAGCTATGTACTTGGAAAACAGTCTTGCTGGTGGCCCTTACATCTGCCTGGAGGGTCTCTGAAATCCATGCCCTTATGTCCATTCCTCCTTACCTTATCTTCCATAGAAACAGGGTCTCCCTCAGGACCAATCCTTCCTTCATGTCTAAGGTGGTTAATGAGCTATCCTTGAATCAGACAGTTAATCTACCTGTTTATTTTCCCGCGGCCTCAGAAAGGACTTTGCATTCCCTGGATGTTCATACACAACTAAGGTATTACCCGGACAAGACCAAACCGATTAGAAAGTCTGAAAAGCTTTTTGTCTCCTTTCACCCTAGGGCCTTGGGGAAGGTGGTGTCAGAACAGACAATTGCCTCATGGATTTCTGAGGTGAAATAATTTTGCTATTCCTTTCATGAGAAAAAATGAACTCCAGCGTGAGAGCTGATTCTATTAGAGCAACTGCCTCTTCTACAACCTTTTTCAGGGGCATCGACTACACTTCCATTCTGGAAGTGCCCACTTGGTCTTCTGTGTGTACTTTCACCAAACATTACAAACTGGACTTGATTTCTAGAGCCAGGGCTTGGTTTGCCAGGTCAGTTTTGCAGGGCCTCATCGACTCTGTCTCCCAACCTACCTCCCAGGCTCCTAGCTAAAGTTTTGGTACTCTCCCTACTGTTATGAATACTGCAATATGAGAATAAAAGGACATAGAATAGTTGTGTTAAAACTTAACATAACCATAGATGTCCTTCTCTTCAGTGTTGCAGTATTCAATCTCCCCCTCCTACCCCCCTTTTTCCTTTTGGTTCTTTGCATCCAAAAAGGGCATAACAACTGTGACATAGCTCTGCAGCTTGAATACCTCCTTGGTTGGTGGTATGTGTGAGTCTGGAATGCTTCCTTTCTTCTAGCATCCCAGGGGAACTACTGTATGTGGCAGTCATTTCTGAGTTGGGTATGTGCAGATGTCACATATATAGCCAATGTAATTTTATGGCTCTGACATCCAACATCGCACATACCCCTTATCCAAAGACTTTGGTATACTGGCCGGATGTCCGGTGCTGCAGGCGGTGACCTCCCTACTGTTATGAATATTGCAACATGGAAGAGAAAGACATCTGTGTTTATGGTATGTTGTTACACAAATATTCTTTCATCTGCATTGGACTGACATCCCATTCAAGTTTGCTACTCTGTCTTAAACCCTTTGAATGCCAGAATAAGCTGTAGTTTTTCAGCATCCCTGAATAGAATAAAGTGAGCAGCGGAACACGAGTGAATTTAAGAATACATGTACTAAAATTGTGTGGTTTTATATCCTCAGTAAGGGGATGTCATTTGATGCAGTAAAGGTGAATGCACACATGACATTTTCCATTTACCTGCTAAGAGTGGATAATTGATTTACTATAATCACTACATCATTAAGGTAAAATAGTAACTGGGTAGTCTGAAAAAGACATACACAAAAAAAAACACATGGCAATTAAGGAAAGGTTTAAAATCAGAAGCTGATTTAAGTTCTGTGGGCTTGGGTACATTGTGCCAGCAGGTGATTATCTTATCTGGAGGAGTTGTTGCATGCATTATTAGCGTATGAACAATGCTCAAACTGTTGACTCTCTGATTGTGAAGTTTAATTTAGCTTAACTTTACCATTAATGAAATTTCAGTGTATTGCTTTATGTAAAGCAATATGTAACACAGTAGGCAAAGAGTTCAGGAATTTTCTGCAATACAGTATAAATTCCTAAATGTCATTAGGAATTTTTTTTATCATTCACTGCTTAGTCCTTTGTTCAGTTCTGGCTCTTTGTGACCCCAGCGACTTGGCATACCTAGCTTGTCTGTCAGCAGCTGGTGCTTTAAACTTTATGAAATTTATATTCAGAGTTTCAGTATTGTTAAAACAAACTTGGATCCCATTTTATTGGCAATTCAAGAGCTTGGCACTGTTAAAGTCTGGACTATACTCTTTCCCTTTATACCAGTTAGCTATCCTGTTCTTGAATATACACACGCTTTCTGCCCTTATTCACTGGTATCACATTCCATAGTCTTACATTTCTATGAGAAAACAAATTAACTAGTATAGTCCTTAATTGGGGTATTAACAGCAAATGAGAATGATTCTGAGTTCTTTAATAGTGATGATCAAACGCCATACCCAGTGTAACTGCTAGCTCCTCATTATTATTATATTTAAACATCATTAAGACCCTTCTTACCTTGTAATTAATCGAGAGCAAATCCAAAAGGTCTAATCTTTACCTGTAACAAAGATGCTTTGCTGTGGTAGTCTGTTGTGTACATAATCTTTATACTTTCTCTAATTTCTTTTGCTGATAGTAAGTACAGAAAGAGGCACAACACTTAATAGATGGTCTTAAGCACTCCCTGTGTCTTAAAACTAGAAACACCATTGTCCAAAATACTTAATTCCCTTGCATAGTTATCCATTGCTGGGTCATCCAAAGCATATGGATATTTTTTTGTTATTCCTTCAAAACTGTAGGACCATGCAAGTTTTTGCATTCAAGCTCATGACATTAATCACAGTCCACTCATACAGTTTTTTCCAAACACTCTTGGGATAAATGCCAGTCTTTAAAGCTGGTTACACCTGAATCTACTTTAGCATCATCAGCAAATTAATTAAGCCATATATTATATCCTGTTGGAAATTTTTAGATAAACATCCCAGACAATAAAAGTCTCAAAACCAAGCCTTGATGTATCATTTTTGACTACCCCTTGTTCTGAATGACACCCTGTAATACTTATCCTAAAACTCCCACAGTTTAACCAGTCGACTATCCAGTTTATTATATAGGTAATAGTCCAAGGTTGCATAGTTCTAATTATTGCAGTGTATGTTTCTCTATCAAATTATTTTGCAAGATTCAAGTAGATGACATCAACTGCCACTCACGCATTTACTGTCTGTAGAATATTTGAGTAAAAACTAACCAAACTGGTAAGGCAGAAACATCCTACTGTAAATACATGCTGGTATATTATCCATTCTAGTACAGGCTCAAAAAGGTATCTCCTTATGTGTAGGTTTTTCAAAGCATTTCCCAAAAATACAAGTCAAACTCATCTATCTGTAGTTATCAGTGGAGGTAATGTTTGTACATTTTAGTACTGGGACAACTATTTATTTATTTATTTATTGCACATTCTAGGTACCCATCCTGTTTAAAGGTGTATTGAAATATAATATAATATTAGTAATGAAGAATCCATTTTATCCATCTGTTCAACAACTGAGTCTAATTTCACCTTCTTTATAACACAAACTACATTCTTCTCTCCTAACTAGGCAGTCATCTGTATTGTCAAGATTCCATTTATTTATTCTTAAGATTTTCTTTTGTTGACATTATAGGAAAAAAGGTAGCAAATACATTTACTAATTTCCTACTATAAATAATACTAATACCATCCATACTAGTAGTTGTATTTCATACCACTTTTCCATATTGTCTTTAAAGTCAAGTTTTAAGTCTTTAAACAAAGCTTTGCAATTGTCATTGACTTGCTGGGCTAGCTTTATCTCATAATTTCTTTTCTTCTTTTAAACTTTCTTCCTAAAGGTGTTGTCAGCTTCTTGAAACTTCATTGTATGCTTAACACTCATAAAACTTTTAACTAATTTCTATAATATTTTTCTTTTTATTCCTTAATTTATTTACTTTTCCTGACCACCACAATGGGTATTTGTTACTGTTTCTACCAATTCTACCCACTGCTGCACTTGCCTATCTATAGGTTGATATTTCTGTAGCATATCTCCCAGCATGTTTCCCTGTCTCTGCCTTCCATTTCTTCCCACATCCCTAATCTACCAAATGTGTATTACTTTTCACAAACTTTGACTTACAGAACAACTTCTGATGGCTGTCCTCACTCCTCAGTGCGATGTTTGTTTAATATTTATTACTTCAAGTAATCCTTGCCAGTCCCTTTCTTTTGCTTGTATTCTTTCTCAGAGTCGGTGCCTTGACTAAGTATGTCTGTTTCATTACAAGGTGACAGCATGCACCGTTAGTAAAGTATTATCAACGTTTATGTCATTCTTACCTTAAAGGGAGAGTGTCAAATATTTTCAACTGTTCAATTGTTTTGGTTTAGTACTTAAGCCACGTGATCCTGTTGTTTACATTCAGCCCGCTTTTCAAGTAGGAGATCAGTAAGAGACTCCAAATCCGACTTCAGACCAGTGACAAGTGGAGTACCACAGGGTTCAGTCCTGGGTCCTCTCCTGTTTGGTATCTACTTTTCTGAAGTACAGGCTAACACAGAAGGTCTTTCGCTAACGAAGTTCACAGATGACTGCAAGCTAGGAGCCATAATCAAAACTCCTAACGATGTGGACATCCTACAAAAGGGCCTCACTGAGACAGATGCCTGGTGTCAAAGCCATGGCCTCAAGCTCAGTGCCAAAAAGTGCATTGTCATCCCCTTTGGTAAAAACTCTGTACCCATGAGCTACCACATAGGTGGTAGTCTACTTAACACCGAAAGTGTGATAAGAGACCTTGGGATACAGGTGGACAGTAGTCTCTCCTTTGATAATCACATTGCCACAGTAGTCAGGAAATCTTCCAGGAAAAAGAGGTCATTGTTCCCCTCTACTCATCACTCATTAAACCCGTTATAGAGTACAACGCTCCTTTTGGAATGTACCTCAGAAGACATCTACAACAACTGGAAAGGACATAGAAATACCTCACAAAGAGGATTACCGGCCTCAAACAGATGCCCTACACAGACCGTCTCAAAAAACTCCAGCTTTACTCCGTCGCATATCGTCTACTCAGAGGCAATGTCTGCCTAACATAAAAAGCTATGTCAAACCTAGAGGTGTTGGACATGCTCTACTTAAAGAAATCCCAATCCCTCCGAGCTACATGCTCTAGGGACCTAAAAGCTGTCACCACAATAAACAGAACGTGCTGTATGGATAGAGTCCTGTCCCAGAGACTTCCCATACTCTGGAACAAACTACTTATCTATATCAAACAAAGCTCTTCATTAACACACTTCAAGAAAAATCTTGATGATTGGATGGAAAATAGGAAATTCACCCTGGGGATCACCTCTGGGGCTGTCCTCGACAGGGGCACAGGAAAATAATTTTCTTGGGTGGCAAAGCCAGGGTACCTATTTGGCTAGGCTTATATAGGGCTTAGGGCCAATAGTACCTACCTATAAACCTATGAACCTCTGAGAGAGGGTTATTAGCACAACAGGAAAGCCAACAGCTTCCCTTTGTGTGCTTCTTTTATTTATTGTCCCTTGCTGACTGTGAGATCTTATCACTTTACTCTGAAGCTTAGTGAACAAGTGAAAGTCTAGAGTAAATCTTTGTACCTAAGAAATTTATATATATATATATATATATATATATATATACATAACATACATACCCACACACATATATACTCACCACACAGACACACACACACACACACACACACACACACACACACACACACACACACACACACACACACACACACACACACACACATGTGAGCACACACTTTCCTGCAGCAACACAGTTTGACTTACTGCTAATAGAAACAGATGTACTGGATACATTATATAGTAAGGCCTCTTTCAATTGTCATCTGTTGGTTATCCCACTGCTAGGTATTTGGATAGGCATAGCCCAAATTAAAGTAGAACAATCTTTCTGTAGGTAATCCCTCTGCTAAGTATTTAGACAGTATATGAATTCCCTCTGCTAAAAGAATAGCCAGCCTATTAGAATCCTCTGACTTCTATTTATCTATTAGTTGGGGGCAAATTTGGAAATCCCCCTGCAAGGAACTCCAGATTTATTGTTTATCTATGTTACCTTGCCTGCATTTTTCTGTTTGTTACCTACTGCAAATAAAACTATAAGCTTGTCACACAACTTGCCTCTGTAGCTTGTCCAAGTATAGACAAGCACTTCACTTTCCCCTTGTAGCCCCTTCAGCAGTTTGTATAATTATGCAAAAGCACTAAAATTACACAAAATAAATGATTTTGCCCTGGGATCACTTCAGCAGTCTAACCATGTATACACAAGCACTTCATTGACACCAAAATGAAACATATCCCTTGAGTTGTGTCTCTGAGCTGCACATTTTGTTTGATACATACCAGCCATAGACTGTCTAATAAGTGTCATACCTGCCCATGCCAGTGTATTATTATGAGTGCAAACCATTATTTACATTCATAGACAGTTCTATCATGCTGTACAGCACTGGCCTTCTGAACATCTGCATCACAGCTCCTAGGGGTGTTATGCCACAGCACAGCAACATCATGATTTGGTGTCACATTGGTAAGGTGTTGTACATTAAAGTGGCATGTAAAGGCCTGATACCTTACATGGCCAGCATCCCCATACCCCCAAGTGTGTATATATTGCCGTCACTCAAATCCTTTGTAGCACTGAGCAACATTGTACTGTCATGCTACCCATTGATTTGTCACATTTCTCCTACAGCATGCATCAATCTGAATAGGCTACTGTTTTCTTCCTTATATTAACCTTCTTGGATAACAATCTAAAATGCTCCACCCCCACCTGTCCATCCTGCTATTAATAAATAATGTCCTTGTCAGCATTCATGCCTTACTCTTACACTGGCCATTGTTCTGCCCTTCCTTGGATTGGTTACACCTGGCATAACTTGGTAAATTAGCTAACATGCTTTCAGGTAAATCTTCATGATGGCTGTGGTAGGTCAGTGCAGAGCACAACCACAGGGTTAAAGTGCCCCATGTGTATACCCTTTGGAATTTTGTGATGGGATGCATATTGCACAGTCTCCACTGTGTCATTCATGCAGGTTTGTGAGTGGGTGTTTTCATGAGTGAGAGTAATTGTTAGGCATTTGGAAATGCATTGAGAGTTTCAGGTTCCTAGTTTTTTTGTTTATTGCAACCATCCACACCAGAGGAGGTGCAGATAGCACATGGCAGGTCAGTACATTGTTCATAATTTCTGATGGGACAGACATATGGTAAGAGACCTAATTGACCTGTATCATCCACAAGTCAGAATAGAGGTGGATGTTTGATATGCCAGTTCTAGTGGACACAGCATTATCTGTAGCACTAATCATCTTAGCTACAGGGACTATCCAGCGAACTATGGGCAATGCATTAGGAATCTCACAGTCATCAGCCTTGGGAATCCTAAATTAGTTACTCAAACGTACGCTACAGTATGTGAAAAAGCTCAAATAGTTGCCTAGAAGAGCAAGAGAGAGAGAACCAACAATATGTAAGCTTTTTATGATATTGTCCATCTCATTGCCCTGAGCTCCTGGAAGGTATAGTCTGCACTCATTTTGGTTTGAAACCATTACCAGGTGCAGATTACCTGTGTATATTAACAGGAAGGGCTTCCACTGAACTGCAGCTGGTTTGGAATGCCCAAAAAATTATAGTGTGTATAAATATATATATATATATATATATATATAGACACACACACACACGTACATGCACATAGAAAAAGAAATGTGCGTGTGTGTGTGTATGCGTGTGTGCATGCACTACCTGGGCAGTTCACATGATTCAAACATTTGGCACACATCTGACCAATGTCAGAGATTCATGTGAGTACAATTTCCGCTGGTCACCTTTAACAAATGTTCTAACATAAGCTCAGCTGTCTTGAAAATGTATTGGGTGAACAGCCAGTGTTCCTGCAAGGTTTCAGCAATGTGGAAGGCCACAGCTGCATCTCTACCTGCAGGATGGGCAAGCCATAAGTTTAGTCACTCAAGCTCCTATAGGCACCTGAACCATTAGCTGAAATCCGGTCTGCTGCAACATCATCAGGGCTTTATCCCTCTATGCCAGGCAGTTGACAATATTTACTGGCTTTTTGTTTAGTAAATGCATCAAGGTGACTGCATCAGCCTTCTTCCATATTTCAGAGTCTATGAAGACTTCTTTTTTGGTGTCCAATCTTGTTAGACTCTTTTTTTGGTCCTCATCTTTGGGATAAAACAGCAGCAGTGTGGGGACAGCCTCAATTTATTGAGCTATAACTTAAGAGATAAACCCATTAGTTACCAGCATGTTAATGTTCTATGCTGAATATAACATGTATTGTCATTAATTTGCTTACCATACCAAAAGTCAGAAGTCTGTTATTATAGACATTCTTGAAACAGAAAAAAAAACTTTGAATGCAGTAAATTGTGAAATATACTTATGCCGAACTGCTATAAAACACTGACTGACAAGATGCCAGAACGACGTCACTGAACACAATTGCCTGAAATACCACAAACATGAAAAAAAGTGAAACTGCTTGCAACTGTCTTTGTGGAGGAAAGCATTCATGTACCCCACTCATTAACTTATTAATACAGTGTTCTTCGGTCACACAAATACAAAGAAGGTCAAAATCTCTGGAAAAAATGCAATTGTCGCTGGTGCAAAATTAGAAATGGCACCAACAAGGGTTTCTTGTGGAAAACTATCAGCTGCAGTCTGCTTCTCAACACCTTGTGGTTGGGCGTTTAATGATATAAGAATCTAGTCTCAACCACCTGTAGCTGTCAGATGGGATATTGATATCCCCCTTCTTATCTGTATTGGCGGGTGTGCCTCAATGATCTATTCTTGGTACACTTGTATTCAACATATTCATAAATGGCCTTCATAAAGCAAATATACATACCATCATCGGTCAGTATGCAGATGACTCCACATTCATCTAGTCAGACAGTACTCTGGAAAAACTACAGCAGTTGACTCATCTTCCTCTCTGGAGAAGCACATCTTCCTATACTATACCCCTAGTAAAACCCCTTGCTCATACGACAAACACATTCTACAGGCAACTAAATCTCAGTTTTACTTCTGTCTATTTTTAAGTAAATGTTCAGACTAGTGTTGTATTTCACTGTTGTCGATACATATGATTTATTCCAAATTCAATTTGTGCATTGCTGGCAATTAGGCATGCAGTAGTATCCACAGCATGTTATGCAAGTCTGAACTGCCCAATCCACATTTTAGGGTACCCTCATATCTCATACTGTCGATACTTATATGCACTGCTTTATGTTAGGAGATCGGCTAACTATAACTAGAACTATGTAACTGTTAGAGCTGGTACTGTAATGTTTTCCTACTGGAATATTTCCATATATTTCAATTATAATAATGTCTCCGTATATCTAATTATAATAACTAATATTAATGTCCCTGTATGACTATAATGAAGCTTTTCTGGGTCACCACTGAAAATGTACACTGTCCAATTGAACTAACGTGGTAAATAAATACCAACAAATAAATAAATGCAATTCACAGCTGTCACCTGGATACCCACAGAGACAAAAAGTGATGTCTAATAGAGGAAAAGCCTGAAAACCACGGAAATACATTAAACAACACAACTAAGCAAACTTATAAAACAATTACGAACCAACTCAGGAAGATATTAGATTAAAAAAACACTGATTCCTTCAAGCAACTATAAACACAAGTCAAAATAACATTGGAAATGTATCAAGACACTTTTGAAATCCTGTAAACAAAAGAATGCTGTTTCTTTAATAAACATTTCATACAAATGACCAACTCAGTTATACAGCAAACCAAGTCAACAGTATCATACAAATACTAATTGCTTTCTTAATGGGTCATTCAAGCTACACTTTAGCAAAAAACAACTGCTCCAAAAACAACAAAAACAGCAACAACATGGATAGAAATAATGCTATATATAGCAAATACGTCAGTCTCTTTAAACTATTAGGAAACTTCTTCAACCAATAATTTCAAGTAACAGACACTTTTATAACAAAGTAAAATCACATGACTCAGACATAGAGATTAGACTCTCAGAATAGACATTATGTCTATTTAAACTATGTAATATCTGAAATGTATATTTCTCTCTCTGTGAACTTCTGTAGTCTAGACATGCCTGTATAATTTTACAAAAGCACATTACATGTGTAAATGCCAGCAGTCAAAATTGAAATGAGTACATAATGTATCCCTGGCACATTTAATGGTATAATAATGTATATAACTGAAATGAAATCATGGTTACATATTTGACAGAAAGGCAGGAAATGACCAGAAATAGAGGACAACAATTTTTATAGCATAAGGAACTTAAATCAACCATGATTTTATTTTTTTATTTAATTTATTCCTTTAGAATCTGCGGTGGTACAGTGGTAGCATTGTTACCTCACAGCAAGAGGTTCTCCTGTTCGATTCTCGGCTGGAGTGCCTTCTATGTGGAGTCTGCATGTCCTCCCCATGGTCGAGTGATCTCCGAAAGACATGCATGAATGGGCGTGCCTTCGCTGAAGGTTGGGCGTCGGGCTGGCAACTCGGCATCATAAAAAAAAAAAAAAGTGACTGCCAGTCATTAGCGGACCGGAGTTCTGCTGTCGCGACCCCTAACCTGGAAAAGCCAAAAAGACAAACAACATTTAATTTATTCCTTTGTTGACTGGGTTAGTTCTACTAGAGTAGTAGCTTTTCTGGGTAAGGTTGAACCCAACCATAATAAAGATAGATCAGAGGGTGAGCATGCAGCAAATATCTACTTCAAATGGCCTAACTTTAGGGTAACTCAGTGGTCCAAACAAGTATCGAAGACACACCAATACAGTGTAGGTATACAGGCATGTACCAGATTCCCTGGAAGCCAAGAAAGTAATCCATGTTCTCCCTACTTTGAAACAGACAGTAATTTTGAGGAAGAGTAAAAGAAGACAAACACAAACTACAGCAGAATCCTGTGTCCTTTGCCTGTGGAAAAAAGCAATCATCTTACCACTTCTCTAATTTCCGACCCATTGTTATACTTTTCCCCATCTCTAAAATCCTAGAAAAATGTATGCAAAAACAGCTCATACACTACCTTCTGAACAATAAAATCTTCTCCCCAACGCAGTATGGGTTCCGCCCATGCCACAGTACATCCACTGCATTAATATCTTTCTTAGATATGGTCAACAAAGCCCACGACTCAGGACACATTGTATCAGCCCTTTTCTTTGGACCTATCGAAAGTGTTTGATACCATCTGTCACTCTATCCTCCTTTCCCAGCTCTACATTATGGGAGTATCCCCCCAGCGATTAAATTGGTTCAGAAGCTATCTTTCCAGTAGACAGCATGCTGTTAAATGGTAGAATATTATTTTCTTTTGCTTTCACAACCCTACAGGTGTACCCCCAAGGCTCAATTTTAGGCTATCTTCTGTTTAGCATTTTTATCAACAATCTCCACCAAGCTATCCTGCATGGCTCCCTAGAGTTTGCTCTGCTCCTAACACAAATATATTTCAGCAAACTACTCAAGCAGCATTTTCTACTGTGGAAACTTAGCTTCACAAAAATCACCTTTTTTTAAGTGCCAAAAAACTAAACTTAAGATCTTTTCTCCCAAGAGAAATACTCCTATCAATAAAGCTGACCTCAATATATTCTCTCTTAATTCTAAAAAATTGAGCTAGTAACCCATACTAAATTGTTAGGGATAATAATTGACGATAACCTTAAATTCGATCTGCACATCCAAAATAATGTAAATAAGACTCACAAAAAACTTGGATTATTCTACAGACACAATAAGCTCCTCTCCCTACCAACAAAACAAGTGTTAGCACTATCTTACCTCTTACTCTGTCTAACCTACGGCGCACCTTTACTAACCAACCTGCAGTCTTCCCTGAAAACAAAACTAGAATCTTGCTATAACAAGATTGCAACATTTGCTACAAACAGTCACCATTCTGCTCATCACTGTATTGCCGTAAAAAATTACAGTGGCTTGAATTCCCCTACTAGCTATTACTCCTTCAGCTCACAGTGACACATACATTTATTCATAAACCTCAAGACTGCCCTGCCTTATCTCCTACTTAGTCTTTATAATCCTATTAGGCCTCTGAGAGCTGAACACCAACTTCTTCTTCAAGTTAATAAACCCAAATTACCTGCAGGCGAGTTATTATACTCTCGGAATATTGCCAGGATATGGAGTAACCTACCTGCATTTATCCGCGTAGAACAAAGCCCTTCTAACTTCAAAACTGCAACCTCCAGTTATCTCCTCTCCAATTGGACATGCAACTGTTCAACTATTTACTTTGCCACTAAATCTCATTCTGTTCTTATCCATTTCTTGATAACTTAACAACTTTCATTTCTTAATTCTTCCACATGCTTTCTCCAAACTCCCTAACCACTTTTCCCCTCTTCTCTCTCTTCTTCCACTCTCCTTTTATCTCCTTCCTTCTCTCCTGTCTTTTTTCTTCCTCTTTCGTTTCTACTGTCCAACCTTCTTACTTTTTCCTTTCCCTGTCTCCCTTTCTCCTCTTTTTCTCTTCTCTCTCCACATACCCTCTCCCATATATATATTTAAGTACTCCTGTTATGTCTTTCTCTCTACACATGTTTTTTTTTTCTATGTAACATTCAAATTCACATGCATACCTTGGTGCACATAATTGTAAATCATTGAACATTTTCTGCCTAGTATTATGCCATATTAATATTCTCTGTACTATGAATATGTTTAATTTTGTTGTTAGTATAATGTTTTATCTACCTTCTAAACATTTTTGATAATTTTCTTATGTAATTTTCTTGATCTTTTGGAAATTGTTTGAAACTTTTTTTGAAAGTCGTATTGTTACCTTGGAGCTTTTCTCCCCATGCCTCCACTGAAAATGGGCTTATTTTGGCTCAGTGAACTTTCTATTAAACAAATGCCAATACATAAAATAAATAAATAAAATAAATTTGAGGTGGTTAACTTGAAACAGAAATAATACAACAAAAGGTTGTTGTTAGTATAATGTTTTATCTACCTTCTAAACATTTTTGATAATTTTCTTATGTAATTTTCTTGATCTTTTGGAAATTGTTTGAAACTTTTTTTGAAAGTCGTATTGTTACCTTGGAGCTTTTCTTCCCATGCCTCCACTGAAAATGGGCTTATTTTGGCTCAGTGGACTTTCTATTAAACAAATGCCAATACATAAAATAAATAAATAAAATAAATTTGAGGTGGTTAACTTGAAACAGAAATAATACAACAAAAGGTAGTAAACATCCTGTTTTATACACGTTTTAAAAGACGGAGAGATTGTGAATGGCATGTTCTGAATCCCATTGACTGCACAAAAGTCAAAATAATCCATGTATTATCCATAGTTATAACAGAAACCTTGCTTGACAAAGACTTAAAGATCATTGTAAGGGGATCAGACTATGTCAGTAACTTTAGACTGTGCTACTAAGTGACAATGTCCAACTGTAGATTGCACATTCTACGATTACTGGGAAGGTACAGCTAAGCATTCTCATTTCTGCTTCAAACGGTATAGAAACTACAGCACAGTACTTCAAATAGTATAGAAACTACAGCACAGTACTTCAAATAGTATAGAAACTACAGCACAGTACTTCAAATAGTATAAAAACTACAGCACAGTACTTCAAATAGTATAGAAACTACAGCACAGTACTTCAAATAGTATAGAAACTACAGCACAGTACTTCAAATAGTATAGAAACTACAGCACAGTACTTCAAATAGTATAGAAACTACAGCACAGTACTTCAAATAGTATAGAAACTACAGCACAGTACTTCAAATAGTATAGAAACTACAGCACAGTACTTCAAATAGTATAGAAACTACAGCACAGTACTTCAAATAGTATAGAAACTACAGCACAGTACTTCAAATAGTATAGAAACTACAGCACAGTACTTCAAATAGTATAGAAACTGCAGCACAGTACTTCAAATGGTATAGAAACTACAGCACAGTACTTCAAATAGTATAGAAACTACAGCACAGTACTTCAAATAGTATAGAAACTACAGCACAGTACTTCCAAGTAGTGTAGACATGTCTGACATACAAGGCATATTCTGACCCATTACTGATGGATTTGCTGTGTATCAGCAAGTCAAATAGCATCAGAACTACTTTGGCTAGGGATCCAAACTGCTTCTGCATCATCAACAGAATGGTTTGGAGGGACATATATAGCTCACGGAGGATAATGCTGCTGTGGAACAAACTCCTCATCCACATAAAACAAAGTTCATCCCTGTCCATATTCAAGTGTAACTTAGAACGATGGATGAGAAATAGAAAATTTACCCCAGAACTGCCCCTGTGCTACTTAATTGGCAAATGCAGCTCCTAAATACTTTATCCCATGCACAGGGAGTCCCTTCAAATTATTTTTAGTATGATCCCAGTTATTCTCAATAGGAGTAGTCTTTATATATTTACTGTATACAAACACAAAGATGTCTAGACATATACACACACGCATACATATATGGACATAACATACGTTTTACTTAAACAAAAATATGAAAGTACTTATATGCATGCACGTGTATAGAAAAGTCATATGGAGTGGCAGGCTGTCAAATGACCCCAAAGCCTAAATGAATTCCCAAGTGTCCAAAAGCAAAATAATACCCTATTACATTCAAGAAACAGAACTAAACAAACAGGAGCTAAAATATGTGGCAATGTCATCACACACTGCAATAACTGATCACACAATCTGCAGCAAAACTGGCAACCTGCAAAAATATCAACCCTATTGTATAGTCTTGCAATGCTTTAAGCAGTGGAACAAAAGTGCACTAAGTGTAATTTCTTCTTATTTGCTCGTCCAGCAATTAGACAACACAAAAGATTACATTAGTAATTTATCAGAGTTTAAGCAAGAGTGAAACAAAGATAAAAAATGTTCACTTACCTGTAATGTCCATCTGTATCAAGCTTCACAAAGTCTATCTTTTTCTTCAAAGCTGATAAACTGATTGCTTCTTTAAATGACTTCCACAAAATTTACCTACTTCATAAGCAACAAAATATAGTCTTTGTAATAAACATGTACCACAACAGGACCCAAGCTCAGAGGTCTCACTTATACAAAATCTACTGAGTATAATTCATAAACCCAGTGTCACCAACCACAAATAAATAAAATGAATGAATGAATTAATTAACTAATTAATTAAGTAATATAAAAACAGCCACACGTAAATAAGCACATAAGCTAACCTCATCCAACCTTCTAGGGTGGTTGTGAGTTCTCAGCTGAGCTAAATCTTCTGTATAAAGTGACAAATGTACAGCACCTCCTTAATGAAAAAAAATCTACTCATTGCTTCCACAGGAGTGCAAGGCTTCAATGAATAGAAGCATTTTAAAACACCCCATTATGTATGCTTCTTATTCACAGTAATGAAAATCAGGGTCAGTGTTGCAACCAGTGCCATTACTGCCTCATCAAGCTGAATATGGCCATCTTCACTTCTAGTGGTACCTATTGTTTACTCGTGTATCCAAGATCAAAAAGTCTTAACACATATCCAAAGATGATTGCAGCAAGCTTTGAATAATTCACATGAAACTGATTAAGTCAAACTCCTCTTACCACATACTGTGGTAAGAGGATAAGTAGAATATGTAAATAGCTTTACAGTCTTAGTTAGTCTTTTAGTTAATGTGATAAACTTTCAGAAATTATGGGTTTTGTATGAAGGTAGTCTGTAGAAAATGCTAAGAAAGCTGTAAACGCTTATGAGATGGTAACAGATATGGCATATATGATGATATAACTATAGTAAAACATCTGGGTGTCCAAAAGTAGTTTATTAGGTGGAGAACTGTAGAAACAGAATGTGCATTTGAGGAAGCACATCCATTTAAACGATCACCTCACCAAACTGTAAGAACAAAAACCTGCTGATCAAACTGTTCAGCTGTCAAGAGTATCAGAAAATGTCCATTTTTTGCTCTATATCTTTATTATGTCCCTCAAAATGCATGCTTTTCCAGCAAGACACTAGCAAAGTCACTAAATAATGATTAGATGTTTACGTTTCAGAGATTATATCCTTTAAATTGCCACATTATTTTTGACTTTGTTTGGAATTTGTGCACGAAGAGGTTGAGAAGTATGCTCATTACATATGGGCGAGATGAGCTTACCTAAACTGGTATCCCAACATCGACTGAAGCACAGACTCATAGCACATAGACGCAAGTACTATTACCTTACCTTGAATTATATACATGATATAGTTATAGTGATCATGTAAGAATACTATTTGTCCTGCAGTGCACTAATCATTACAAATACAGTTTATGTATCAAGCATAACCCAGAGTATATGATAGATTTACAGTCCAGCATAAAGCATCCAAACTGAGAAAAATATAATGATAAGAAAGGTTTTTAAATGGCCTAAAAGACATGCAGTTTAGTAAGAAATATTGATTTATTCAATGTGTGCACTTTATAGGTAAAGCAGTCTACTTGGGTATTATGGAAACATGTATACAAGGTAATACGAAAGAAAAAATGCCTTAGAAATGGCAGTTAACACCATACAAAAATCTTAAAGTCAGTAGCTTATATGTGAAATTATTAATTGAATAAACTCGGTGTAGAACAACAGACTTATTAGGCAGGCTAATATACACAGTTTCAAAGCTGCTACATAAGATACAAATTGTACTTAGCCAACATTTTTAATAATCCTCCTCATACCTACTGCTCCATTTTGTTCAAAACCTCTCTGAAGGGTGGCACTGCTATCTGAAGGGTGGCACTGCATCACAACTCTTACTGAAGCCTGTATGCATTCATGCTTCTTGTGAGGACAATGCAGTGCTGGTTTCAACTAAATCAACTTAGTCCATTGTATGGTCTTAACATGATGAGATCTGAAGAAATATAAACTAGATAGAACAAAAAACTCCAAACACTGTAGATGTCCCTAAAAATGGAACCCCTGCCTTAAAAAAATCTTAGCTATCGGGAGAGGCTGGTCACTCTCTCTATACTTGTTGTCATATGGACTCTTTGAAGGGGAACTTATGCCTTGCTTCCCACACTGCCTACCTGAACCTAGGAAAAAGCATCTGACACCATACCACATGATGGGGTTGTAACAAAGCTAATAGCCTTAAACATAGATGCCAGTTTGGTAAGATGGACTACAAACTGGCTCAATGAAAGAATGTGTGTTTTTTGGGTTAGTAATGCCTCCTCAGTTAAGGAAAAGGTGACCAGTGGTGTTCCTCAGGGGTCAATATTGGGCCCATGCCTTTTTGGCATTTATTTCTCTGATCTCAGCACTGACAACAAGGATCTCTGGCTAACTAGGTTTGCCAATGATTTCAAGTGGGTTGTAGCCTTCAGATCAACAGATGATACAAGCTGTTGAACTGCCATATGTTAACACATGGTGTACTAAGAAAGGGCTCAGAATAAATGCTAAAAAATGAAGTATCATCCCTCCTGGGAAACAACAAATCGCAATCACCCACTCTAACAATGAATCTCACTGTCCAACAGGTCTGACATCAGAGACCTGGACACATGGATAGATGGCATCCTCTCCCATCTCCTTTGATCACCATACAGCTGCTGTAGTTAGGAAGTCCTGTATATCATAATTAACCGCTAAGGGCATCTCTGTGAAAACAAAGGAAGTTACTGTCCTCCTGTACTCTGCCATGGTTAAACCCCCTATAGAATATAATACACCCTTTACCATATATTTCGCTTGATATATCAAAAAACTCTAAAAACTGTTGGTGTTCATAACAAAAAGAACCCCAGCTTCAAAAATATTAGCAATCAGGAGAGGCCGGAGTCACTGTCTCTGTATTTATTGTTACATGGCCACTTTGAAGAGAGACCTATGCCTTGCTTTCCACACCCTAAGGGATCCCCTTTAATAAGATGTCATTTTTCTCAATGTGTAAACAGTACAGCCAACAGCAGAACAAGAGACCTGAATCTACGTCAGGGAATAAATAAAACACCCATCACTTCCCCTTGTTCTGGAAAAGAGTGACTCTTGAATGTCAAGCAGTGCAATTCGCTGTCTGCCTTTAGATATAGCTTTCACAATTTGAACAGGTACCCTAAAATGCATTCCAAGACTTACAGGCCTTACCCTCCCTGAAAAGGTTGCTAAAACCAGAGGATGGTTATTAACAAGGTACACATGGCCTCTAGTCTAATAGCCTTGTATTCCTCTGATTGCTATTATAATATCCAAAAAAGAAAAGACACACTGGAACAATACAGCAGCAAAAAGACTTCCTAGTTGTGTAAACCAACCTGAATGAAAACTTCATGGACCTTAAAAACCACTACTATAATATGGTCCATTTAAAAAGTAGCAAGAAAAAAAAATCTTACACGAACAAAACTGGTATTAGAATCCAAAAAAAAGGGACAATATCTGCAGCAATTACCCACTGTATATTGTTAACTGCATTGGCCATAAGTGAAATGGAACTTAAGCAAAGGACTCCGTAACACTCTCCTCAGTACCCACTAGTCCCCTCCAGACCACCCTTGGATGATACTAAGGAAGAGTAAGGTATGGCTGAAGTCTCTGCATGTTGTGAGATTGGTAATCTTCCACAATACAAAAAAAAACACTTCAACAATTGGGCAGTAACTGGTGTCATTCCATGGGAGTGCAACATGTGTCAAGTTAGAAGAGAATGGTAAACAGCCCTACCTGTTACACTATGGATGGCCTGCCCAGGGCATCTGCATATTGCCAAATATGTTTTTTGCTGTCAAAGTATCTTTTCAAAGGCAAACTCGTCTCCTGCACCTACCCACTTTGCATTTTTATACCAGGTCCATAGATACCATGCACTAGTCAGTGGTAGAAGCTTAAATAAAATGCTGCACACCCTTAAGGCCTTCTGAATCTATGAAAGTACAGGCATTTCTATAATTACAGGAACATGGCTCCATTGCGGTGACACTACTCCATGTTCATCGTGTTTCACTGTTGCAGTCATTACACTTGGGTTATCCTGCTGGCAGGCTACCCGCAGTCGGCCAGAATTCCAAAGTCTAGGTCCAGCGTTGGTTGCTGTCGCTTCTTCCCTGACGTCAGTGCGCCAGGGGTATAAAAGATGCAGCCGACGCCATTTTCTCCAGTCTTTCTTACCGCGCGGTGTCCGAAGCAAAAGCAGTTCGCAAGTGCCGGTTGACCAACTCCTGAGATTTTCGAAATCGAATTTCAGAACCAAAGTCTTCAATAAAGCTAAGTGCCCCGTTGGGGAAACTTTTTCTTGCTCCAGACCGATGTCAGTAAAAGTTAACAATTGTATTTCTTGTGGGAAGCAAATACCTCATAAGGATTTTCATTCTTACTGTATTCCTTGCCTAGGCCCTGACCACGATGTCACTAGTTGTCAGTTTTGTATTAGATTCAACAAATGCACTATTAAGCGTTGGTTTGAATTTGCTTTGCATTACTTTGGCCGAAGGTTTAACTACATAATGCCGTTAGAACAACCGACGACCGCAATTCATAAAAAACGCAAAGACAAGGAAAAGGACAGGCATCCGAGGTCCAAAACCGACGACGAAGCCTCTTCTAGGCCAGTCGCCGGTTCGCTGGTTCTCAGTGAGGCGCTTTCGCAGCCCCTGACACCCACTACCTCAGTGCCACAGGCCATATCCGAATCCCACGTGGAGACACCTAGGCCTCTGGATACTCAAGATATTGGGCCTGCGGAAACTATTCCCTCAGATGGGTCCGGGGCCGCTGAGCAGGCATCGGCTTTTGAGGGTGTTTTCAGACCTTCACAGCTTACTATTAAGTCCACTACAGCAGCCAAGGCAAAGTCAAAAACACCATTAAAGACAAGGAAAGTACAGCATTCTCCTGGACAGTCATCTATGCCAAAGAAACAGATGCTTAAAATGACTGAGGACCTAATTACTTTGATCAGGCAAGACACTGATTATGACTCCTCTGACTAGGTTTCTATTTCCTCTGATTCCTCCTCCGATCAGGGATATTCTCTCCCTCCCTATGAGGACTCTGATGCAGAAGAATATCTACCTTCAGCCTCTCCGCCTGAGGATTATTCTTTTGGGGAAACCTTGCACACCATGAGGGAGCATTTCCATTGGGAAAGCCAGGATTACTCAGAATCCAAGAAAAGGCTCAGAGATTTTCTTTTATTGCCTCAGCACAGGCCCTTGGCTATCCCCCCGTGCTTGATATAGTTGATGATGTTTTCTCTGAATCCAGTCTGTCTCCTGATTATTTACCCCCTGCACCAGTCAAGCCAGACAGGTACTACAGGGTCCCAGACTCTCATAAATTTCTTTATAAAAACCCTGCTGCTGACCCAGAAACAATTTCTCAGGGTCCCAAAGGGGTTAAGGCTTCCACTGCAAAAAATCCTGTTCCCTCTGATAGGGATTCTAGAGCTCTGGATAGATGGGGGAAAAAAGTTTACACTTCTGCTACTTTAGCTGTAAGAGCTTTAAACTGCCAGTTTCACATGCTTAAATATCAACAGTACCTCATGTCTTTGTTAAAACAGAAAATGCTTACAAACTCAGAATGTCTTGGCAATAAGGAAATGCATGATTTATTGCATGCAACTGAACAAGTGGGAAAGCATACTCTGCAATGTGGTTTTGATTCATTAGAGGCTTCTTTTAGAGCCGCAGTTACAGGCTCTGTCATTCGAAGTCATGCTTGGTTGAAAGAATAAATTTTACCTGAACATGTTAAAGTAAAACTTTTGGATGCTCCACTACAGCATGATACTTTGTTTGGTGTTAAGGCAGAAGAGGTGTTAAAAGAAAATGGAGGATAAAGCAAAATCAATGCAGACAGTAAAGGATTTCTTACAGGTTCAACCACCTAGGTTTAGCAGAAACTGGCCTTCAAAAAATTGGTCCTTTCCAGTGTCAGAGAGGCAGATACAGACGCCCAAGAGGCAGATCTCAACCCCAAGGCTCCTACAGACCTAAACAATGGGGTGCTTCTGCCCCCAAAGGGGGAGAAGACAAATCACAACCTTTTAGGAAACAGTCTCAATGACTTTCCTCTACAAATGCCAAGCACTTACCTTTTGGCAGCACCCTTGGGGGGGAAGCTAGCACTTTTCTCACAAAATTGGCACATGATCACCCAGGACAAATGGGTACTGAATATTGTTTCTCAGGGTTACAGGTTCCACTTTCACACCCTTCCAAAATCAAAAGGTATGCCGGACCTGCCACAAAACCAGTGGGCAGTGGCACAAAAACAAATTACTGCTCTCATGGACATGAAAGCTATTCAAAGAGTACCACAGCAAGAACAGGGACAAGGATTTTACTCAACTTTTCCTGGTTCCCAGAAAGGACAAAGCCTGGAGACCAATACTGGACCTGTCAATCCTAAATACTTTCCTGGAAGTTCCAAAATTCAAAATGTTAACACTGCAGCAACTTCTACCCATGCTGGGCAAGGAGGCTTGGCTAGTTACTTTGGGCCTCAAGGAGGCATACCTGCATGTCCCAATCAGACAATCTTGCAGAAGATACCTCAGATTCATAGCTGGCTCAATGCATTACCAATTCTCTGCACTGCCCTTTGGCTTATCTACTGCGCCCATGGTCTTCACAAAATGCCTGGCACCAGTAATTGCATTTTGCAGACAAAAAGGAGTTCAAATATACCCCTACTTGGACGACTGCCTCATTCAAGCAGAGAGCAAGGACATTCCACTAAAGCATCTGGCGTTTGTAAAAAGATTACTAATTTGCCTAGTGTACACAGTAAACAAAAAGAAATCAAAACTAGTGCCCTCTCAAGAGATAATATTCCTGGGTGCAAGCTTAAATACAGCTGCCCAGATAGCTTATCTCACGCCGGACAAGCAAAGGCAACTGACTCATTACTTCCAAATGATGGCAACAAAGACCCAGCTCCCTGCAAGAAAAATTCTGCAGGCCCTGGGCTTCATGGCATCCTGCATTCTACTAATTCCATATGCAAGACTGCATATGAGGAAACTACAATGGTATCTAAAAAGTGTTTGGACTCAGCATTGCCACAGCCTGGAAACACTAATAACTCTAATTCCCTGCCTGCAACAGGAGTTTCGATGGTGGGCACTGGCCTGTCACCACAACAAGGGACAGCCTTTCATCTTACCCACAGCCAGGCAGACAATCACAACAGATGCATTCGATTATGCCTGGGGGGCACACATGGCAGGAAAATGTATTCAGGGCACGTGGCCTAAGGAGCAAATGCATCTTCACATCAATCAAAAAGAGATGCTAGCTGTACAAAATGCCCTGACAGCCTTCAAGAATCTACTACAGCCAGGACAACTATTACTAAAGACGGACAATACCACAGTTATGTGGTACATAAACAAGCAAGGGCCACACATTCCTACACCCTCTGCAGGCAAGCCATGACTTTGTGGAACACAGCACTGACCTATCAAGTACATCTGCAGGCACAATTCCTGCCAGGAATGAAAAATACACTGGCAGTCGAACTAAGCAAAAATCTCATGGATCCTCACGAATGGAAACTAAATCCACAGGTCTTCAGCATGATAACAGGGAAATGGGGACACCCAGACATAGATCTTTTTGCCTCCCCTCACAACTGCCAACTACAGAGATTCTGCACAAGAACTTATCACGCACAAGCATGGAAAGTGGATGCTCTATCATTCAGCTGGAAAACCCTGACAGTTTATGCCTTTCCTTCACTGCCTCTTCTTCCCAGGGTGCTCCTAAAAGTCAGACAAGAGAGGCCAAAAATTATCCTGATTGCTCCAGACTGGCCACGCCAGCACTGGTACCCAATCCTAAAGAGCTTGTCTCAAGGCCCAGCCTGGCCTTTACCTCAAATTCCTCATCTTCTGACTCAACGAAACAATCAGATTCTGCACAGTCAACTCAGAACCTTAAATCTGGCTGCATGGCAGATAATATAGCCACTCAGACCACACCTCTCTCTAAAGCTGTTATGGATGTCATTTTGAAAGCCAGGAGCCCCAGCACTAGGAAATCTTATTCAGAAAAATGGAAGAGATTCTGTGCTTGGAACCAGGCACAAGGACTCGAACCACTTGTTCCAAATATACCTCAGATTTTACAATACCTAACTGAGATGCTGGACAAAGGTCTATCCTTTTCATCAATTAAGATCCATGCCTCTGCCATTTCAGCTCATTACAATACGGAACCTCCTATTTTCTCTCATCCACTACTGAAACAGTACCTCAGAGGGGCAAAAAACATAAGACCCCCAAGGAGAACACCTATACCTACTTGGGACCTCAATTTTGTTTTAGAAAAACTCACACTGCCTCCTTTTGAGCCAGCCAATACAGCTGATATAAAATTCTTATCATGGAAAACTGTTCTGCTCCTAGCAATAACTTCAGCAAGAAGAGTCTCAGAGTTACAGGCATTAATGGCAGTGGAACCTTTCATTATTTTTCATCAGGATAGGTTCTCTCTAGGGACAAACCCAACATTCATGCCAAAGGTAGTATCAAGTGTGGCTCTTAACCAAACCATTCATTTGCCAACATTCTATCCAAACCCAGAATAAGGGGGAGAGACTTCTGCACACTTTGGACATACACAGACAGCTACGATTCTACTTGGAAAAACTGAGCAACTGTTTGTAGATCACAAGGAAAGCCTATCTCAAAGCAGACTACTTCAAAATGGATAGGACACTGCATTCGCTTCTGCTATTCACAACATGGCAAATCAGTGCCTAAGGGCATTAGGCCACATTCTACCAGAGCAACAGCCACTTCAGCAGCCTTCCTCAGAGGAGTACCAACCAAAGACATTTTAGAGGCTGCAACCTGGAGTTCAGTGCACACTTTCACCAAGCACTACCACTTACCACTCTACTCTAAATCCAGAGCAGGCTTCGCCACTGCAGTTCTGCAGGGCCTGGTAGCCTCTCCTAATCCTATTTAGGCCTAGCCACCCAACCTCATAATGACTGCAACAGTGAAACACGATGCACATAGTACAGTTGTGTACCTACCATAAATGTAGATGTTCGAGTGTATTCACTGCTGCAGTCCAGGTTACCCACCCACCATCCCCCTTTTCTTTGCTGGGACTTTTCTGTACTTCTCTATTCTGTACAACCTATGTGGTGTATTTGCTTGTAGATGAAGGAAATGTTTATTTTAGTACATGCATGCTTTTTGGCAAAATTTTTTACAGCCTACCTTTTTGGGGGCACCTGACATCTGGGGCAAGAAAAACTGAAGAAAATTGCGTCGGCTGCATCTTTTATACCCCTGGCGCACTGATGTCAGGGAAGAAGCGACAGCAACCAATGCCGGACCTAGACTTTGGGATTCTGGCCGACTGTGGGTAGCTTGCCAGCAGGATAACCCAAGTGTAATGACTGCAACAGTGAATACACTCGAACATCTACATTTATGGTAGGTACACAACTGTACTTTCTGTACCTGCTTTTATTGCCTGATCAGTCATTTAGATCCTCTCCTGAGGACAGCTCTGTAGTCGAGGAATGTCTAGTTTTATTTAGAAAAAGCCCATTACTTCATATCTAATCCTGCAGGATAATGACCTACAATTCCTCCGTATCCTAGTAAATACTAACAAGTCCATTTATCACAGAACAGTATCATGTTCAAATACCCCCTCCATGATGGCCTGCAGCCCATTAATCCTGCTTCAACAAATAAGAATTTTTACTGAATAAACCTAATACAATCCTTCACGGTGATTTAAACTGTCTGTCCAGAAACAGATGAATATGCAGTGGAAGTAACAAAGGTGGGCAATGGTTTCTGAACATCACTAATGCCAAGTCTCTCCACCAGTTAGTGCTGTCCCCTAGTAAAGACTCATACTTGTCAGAAATAGTTTTTTGGATATGGCAAAATTATGCATCATACATGTAGTTGCCTCTCTTTTTATTAAATCTGACCACCACGCCACAGCATTCTCCATAAGATCACAACTGAAAATGTCCTCAGATATAGTGTATTCAGGGACCTCTCCAAGGTTAACATCCTAGCATTAGCTTCTGCCAAAAGGAGATTTACAAGCTCACTACCTTATAAGGACTCCATAGCTTAAATGGCTACCCATGGCACAGATTTCTATTCCAAGCTAAACTTGGCATTATAACTCTTGTTCCCATTCAAAACAAATGCAGAGGCAAGTTCAGAAATAAACCACTTTGCTGCATTCCAGGATGAAAAAACTGTACAACAGCAGATAACATTCCAAATCATATGAGAATTCAGTACTCTACCCAGTGGTAAGCTGATATAAAGCCATTTTTCCAAATGTATTTCACTTAAAGCAATGACATTTCCTTTTATGGAATCACTACCCTGGAGCTATATCAAAGCTTTAGTAGCTCGATCATAACACTTTGTTTTGCACAGTATCAAATACTGTGCTAAAAAGATAAACTATCAGTGGCCATTACTGATACTCGTATTATATTTCCCACAACAATACTAAAGCCTAAAACAGCAAAAACACCTGATGCTAAGAATGGAGCTGCTATTTATTTCTAACAATCCATTATCTTAGCAGTAAGAGTAACTTTTTTTTTTAACAGATACTTAAAAGAAATGCCAGTTCTTGTTTGCTGATCGTGTATAGTGCAGAAAGGACTGATAATAACATTAAATAATTTTCTTGGGTGGTGAAAGTCAGGGTACCTTTTTGGCTAGGCCTGTATAGGCTCTAGGGCCAATAGTCTAGTACCCACCTATGAAATCACATCTGCTACTAGCAATTGCAATTTCCAGTAAAATTTATGTAAAAAAAAATCACCAGACATATTTTCAGACCTGATGCAAACAATGCCTTTTCTATAGTGAAAGGTGCTGATACTAATGAAATATAATTATTCCTTATTATGCAAGACAAATATTGAATACAGTGGGATCTAGGACATTTGTTGCTTTCCCAGGGGAACCAAAACATTCCCTGGAAAAAGTCAAAGAAGCTTATTTAAAATAGTGGGGAAAAGAGATGATGTCAGCTTGGTGGGTGGTACTATATAGAACAGAGTGGGAGCGGGATGCTGTGCAGAGCTAAACTGTTAAAATGCGAAAGTATAAAAAAGTGTCAAGATAAGATGAATTTGGTATTTTTAGGGGGTTTATGTTAAAATTAAACGCTTAAAAAAGCGAACGATGATTTAGCAAATCCATGTAAGTAAAAGCTTACAATCTCGAACGCTTAGAATAGCGATTTTCTTTCCAAGGGAAAAAAAATCGCTGTTCCACAAAAAAAAAAAAAAAAATTAGAACATTATGTAAAGTCCCCCAATTTTGGGGGGGGGGGATGTGCCCCCCACTCCCCCATACTTACATGTACCAACTCTGAGATTGCACTACAGTCACGAAAACGGCAAAGTAACGGAAGCAGCCAAGCAATTTCTTTCCCAGAGAAAGAATTTGCTTATATGCCGTTTTGCTATGTTGCCTTTTTGTGCTTTCAAATTCGATCAAGATGCATTCGAAAGAATGCTTCGATCATTTAATAGGATCCCTTTTTAGGGCATATGCTAGGGATTGCTGAAATAAAAAAAAATGTTTTCTGTAGGCTGAAACTTTGACACTCTCCCTTTAAGGCAAAATTAATCATAGGTGGTTCCATCATGAGACACACACATGTCCCTGTCACCAGGCTAAATAAGGATAAGATCATGGTCAGCTGTCTGTCAGGTGCCAGGATCTGCCATATCACACATGTACTCAAGTCTCTCAACAACATGTACTGTTATGACTCTGTCATAGTTCATGTTGGAGTGAATGACTTAAGACATACCTCTATGGACTATATGAAGAGAGACATGACTGTGCTCTCAGAAAATGTGACTCAGGTTGGTATGCCCCTAGGCTTAAGCAGCATTTTACCTTCACCTAGGATGATGTCTCAATACAAACAGAAAATGATTGACTTCAATAATTGGCTTAGTTTCTGGTGTCATTCCAAGGGGATACAATATCTGTCAGCCTGGGATGACATGACCGACAGACCTCAATGCTTTGCCAGAAATGGTCTTCATATGTCACCCCTGGAATTTTGGCTACTGGCCAAGGCTCTTGCCGCCCCCATAGTGCCTTTTTTTTAGGCAGTGTCTCCAGGACAAACTTTCTAATGTAAGAACTCCATCTAAGAACAACCTCAAGATTTTGCTGCTAAACGCTAGGAGTCTTAACAGGGAACTGCATTCACTGGAAGCAGTCCTCACCTTGGAAGACAGACATTTGTGCAGTCATGGAAACCTCGTTCAAGGCTGTGGAGAGCACCCCAGCCATATTCGGCTGCATCTCCTTCCACAAGTTCAGACCACAAACTGAAGGTGTGAAAACTAAATGAGGCAGTGTAGCAATATTCATTAAAGATAAATACACATCCAGATTGGTTAGACAGCATAATTACCTGGAGATACTACAAGTGCAATTAACTGTTGGTAGGGCACCTAGTCAAGTCATTGCCAGCTACAGGACCCCTTCCATGAATCAAGACAACCACTCTGCCTATGTGGATCTACTTGAGTCTACCAAGATACATCCGAACACCATGGTTTTGGGTGACTTTAACTACCCATCCATTGACTGGAGAAATTACACATGTGGAAACTCACTTGCCCAAAGGTTCCTCGACTTCATTAACTCCAATGCCCTGGACCATCTAGTTGGCACTCCCACAAGGGGTGCTAACATCTTGGATCTGGTGCTTACCAATATGGGGGACCACCGTAGCACCCCCATTGTGTGGTCTTCCATGGTGAGATCTGACCACAAATCAGTCTCATTCGAAATTACTATCACACCTGCCCCCCAGCACAAACTAAACTGAAAAACTTCTCCAAAACAGATTATAACCTTTTACAATATGGTATGAATAGGTTCACTGCACCTCCTCCCTAATATGGAACTGGCAACTATGCCAATTTCTACACAGATGCTTTATACAAACACCTGAACAACTACACTGATGCGGCTGTACCTGATAGGACCAAAAGAAGCTCCTCAAGGAAGAACAGACCTGTGTGGTGGACAACTGCCATTAATAGGCTTTACAATAAAAGGAAGAAATTGCTGTCTAAGAGTAAGAGGGAGTGAGCTCCAAAATGGAAACACTCCCTCCTCAGCTTAAACAAGCAAATAAGACTCCTTGTGAAGTCCTCCAAAATTAGTTTCCACAACTAAGGACAACCATAAGGCGTTCTTTAGTTACATCTGTAACCTAAAAAGAAAGACTCAGATTTGTGATGAACTGGTAATTAATGATATTACATATTCAGAGCCTGTGGACATTGCTAACCTGTTAGCTGACAGGTTCTCTAAACACTTCACTCCCTCTTCCCTGCCACACGTACCCTAAGACATCCCTACCACCTGTCCTCTACCCTGTATCTCTAAACAGCAGGTCATGAATGTCCTCTCTAAAGTTAAAAACACAGTATCCACGGTACCAGATTAACTTCCCAGATTCTTTCCTACATGGGCTCAAACAAGAATTGGCAATGACATATGGTACTCTTTTCAGTAATAGTCTAAGCACTGGCTTCATTCCAGCTGAATGGAAAAAAGCCACTGTTATCCCTTTACACAAAGGTGGTGCTTCCACTGACCCCAGGAACTATAGACCTGTTAGCCTGACTAGCCTTATCTGCAAGGCCATTGAGAGAATCATCATAGACCTTATCAACACAGACATTGGTAACCTCCAGACACTTGACCCTACTCAATCTGGATTGGTCAATGGGAGATCATGCCTGTTAAACCTGGTGGACTTCATCGAGACAGCCTCCAAGGCCTTTGATGAGGGGAAATCTTGGCACATAGCCTACCTAGACTTAGCCACTATCCCCCCACTCAGACATAATTGACAAACTCACCCAGCTAGGTATCAACCCATATATCATTAGATGGGCCAGTAACTGGCTCACTGATAGAACCCATGTAGTCAAACTAGGGGAATCCACCTCCAACAGCAGATCTGTAACTAGTGGTGTTCTACAGGGATCAGTCATGGAACCACTGCTGTTTGGAATCTATTTCTCCAAAGTGCAAGCTAAAACTAAAGGTCTGTGGCTGACAAAGTTTGCTGATTGCAAACTGGGAGAGGTCATAGACTCTCCAAATGATGTCAACATCCTGCAAACAATTGACTGGTGCCAAAGTCATGGCCTTAAACTCAGTGCAAAAAAGTGTATTATCACACTTTTTGGTAAGAGTGATATTCCTGCTAGCTACCACATCAATAACACCACCCTAAGTATGCACTCAGTGGTGAGAGACCTTGCCACACAGGTTGACAGCAGCTTTACATTTGATCACTATGTCTCCACAGTGGTAAAAAGGGCATTCTATATTGCTCATCTCGTAAGTAAGGGCGTTGCCTCCAAAAAAATGAAGTTGTAACACCCATGTACTCTTTCCTCATCAGGCCAATATTTGAGTACAAATGCCTCTTTTTGTTTGTACCTTTCCAAGCACCTGCAGCAATTGGAGAGACCACAAAGGTTGCTCACAAGGAAAATTCAAGATCTTCAGCATCTGTCCTATGAGGACCATTTGAAATCACTGTCATTTTATTCTGTTTCATACAGACTGCTCAGAGGGTATCTCTGCCTTGCATATAAGGCAATATTTATTGGAAATGCTGCATATCCTCAAGTCAAATGGTACACGGGTTACTCTCTCTAATGGCCTTAACCTGGTATGTGACATTAATAGAACCTGGTGGAGAGACAGATTTGTCTCCCAGCGGTTACCACATATTTGGAACAGACTCCTGCTTCATTTCAAGCAGAGCACCTCATTGGCCCTCTTCAAATGCAATTTGGATGAATGGATGGGTAACAGTAAGTTCTCCTCAGGGGTTCCACCTATGTCCCTCTTGGACAGGGGTTATAGGTGCTAATCGTGGAAGTAAGGGTAAAACTTGGCTAAGCTTGTAAGGGCCCTAGGGTCATTAACCTAGTAACCTCGTATGAACAAACCATACTATCTTTAGGGATGTCTTTATGGCTAAGCTTCTAAAGTGAGCTGAAGACCAGAAGTGGTTCAGTAGCCCCTGTCCTTTAATACCCAAGTAGCCAAGAACACTGCACTTGGAGACTTTGTATTCTTACTTTAGTGACTGCATCAAGACATCTTAATCAGACAAGTTTACCAGGAAACCCCTATGGTGGAACATTCGTATAAACAAGCTGTATGACCAAAAAAAAAAAAAAAACTTACTCTTACATGTTAAATCTTTTCTAAGAAATAAAACAAAGAACTTTAATTTGTTGTATTTGAGTTTTTCAAGTATGAAATGAAAGCTAAGACCACAACAGCCATGCTCCTTCTTCAGCTATTACAAACCATAAGGCCAATGCCAAGCAGTGTACTGTGCTGAAACACCCACTCTGCCTGGTGGACATAACCAGCATATTATCTAATAAAATACATTTAGTTCACCCCATCCCCCTCATATAGGAAATTGTACCCATTCCCCAAAGATCAACTCTGAGGAAGTTTTAAATGCTCTCTCACACTTGAGTACCAGTCACGGGGGTTCTGAAAATGTGCTGGGATGTTTTCTTGTCAGTATGGAGTACTCCCTCACTGAGGCCACTCCTGAATCAATTTAACTCAGCCTCTCAAATGATTTTGTGTCAGAGGTGCAGAGATAGACCAACAGGTCTTACCATCCTTAATTGTAAGATAATGCAGCACACCATTATGTACCTCATAAACCTAGATATTGACAGCTTACAATCCGATGACCAAAACCAGTCTGGGTTTGTGAAAAGATGATCCTGGCAGCTTAATCTAGAAAATTTCTTTAAAAAGGTCACAGAAACATTGTACAAAGGGAAAATCTGTAGACAAAATGTACCTTGACCTACCCAAGTCCTTCCAAACCATTTCACACTCAGACGTTAAAGACAAACTAATCAAACTAAATGTAAGTCCATATTTTACCTTCTGACAAGCAGAAATGGCTCAGAAGCAGGAACACAACAAATTAGGATGGAGCAGATTGTCTCCTTTGAAAATCTCACTGCTAGTAGGATTCCCCCGGGGCTCATCCTTGGTTCTGCTTCTGTGGGTATTTACTTTTCCTATGTCTAAGTTGATGGCAGGAGTCTCTTGTTGACCAGGTTCATAGGTTATTTTAAACTTGGAGCCATCATCAGTTCTCCTGAGGATTCCCTGATTTACAAGATGGTGTAGCATGTAGAACCACAAAGTATCAGGATCATGACCAACACTTAAATGCTAAGAAGTGTATACCATATTCTTTGAAAAACATGATCATCCATCACATACTACAAAAGTGATGAGCACTTTTCTGGACATGCTGATTACCAAAGCTATTTCTTCTAGTTCTAGAGAGATGCCATTTATTTATTTACTCTTCAGCAATTAGGTTATCCTCACTAGTCCAATGCACTCTTTTTAAGTGGAGACTCTAGGTGATACTAATACTGACTTGAAATTTGTTCAGAGGACTTGGGGAACTTCCTCTACTCTTTTTTTTTTATAAGTGCTATGGGATCTTTTACATCCACCTGTGCTATGACTAACTCAAGCTGATGGAACCAGAGTTTAACATCTCATCTGGAAGACACCATACACAACAGTGCAGCACCACCCCATACTGCATTTCATTGTCAGTATAGGAAAATTAATCCAATGTTTGGTGAGGGAAATACTCCATAGCCTTCAGATCTTCCATTACCAAAGGTTAGTGTGCTATCTGTTGAGCCACTGACCCATGTGTACTCCTCCTATGCCCTATGAGAGAACATAACACACTTTTGATGTGTACATATCCAGATACACAATCCATTTTGAAAGACACCCAATGGTTCCCCATTAAGAAAATCAAAGGTCCAATTTCTATGACCTATGCAGAATGCCTTCAAATTCTATCTCATTTTCTGTCTCTTACTTACTTTTGTGGTATGGCCTCCACATAATGTACACAGTCTTAAATGATCCTATCATGAGTGACCTTCTATATATTCACAAAACTGGTAAAATCACAAACACCTGACCAAAGCATCATTCACCTCTATAATGCCATTTTTTGGCAATACCAGTGTGATAAACCTTCTGACACATTAAATCCTACTTAAGATAAACTAAAGGTGTTACTACTGAATATTAGTATATCAACAAGAAGCTCCAATTCCTAAAAGCATTCCTCACCTTGGAAAGTTTTGACAGTTGCTGAGATACAATTTAAAGCCACAGAAAGCACCCTGGCAGTACAAGGCTTTAATGCCTTCCACACATTTAGACCAGCAATCACACAATAAGGGACAAGAGGTGGAGGTTTACTGATCTACATAAAATGTAAGCACACCTCAAAACTGGTCATACAATATGACATGCTTATACTAACCCATGTCCAATTAACCTTAGGTAAGTCCCATACTATATACTTGCTAGCTATAACTCCTTGTCTGTGACCCAGGACAACCATACCACATACTTGAATGTACTAGAGTCACTCACAGTGCAGTTCAGCACCATATTCATGGGTGATTTCAAATGTCCCACCATAAACTGGGATACATATACAACCACTAACATTCAGACTCAAATATTCCTTCATTTTGTCAATGCAAACACCCTGGAACAGCTAGTCTGCACACTTACTAGGGGTCCAAATATCCTGGATCTAGTACTCAAAAATATGAGGGAATGTTATACTCCCTTCTGTAATGTCCTCACTGGTCAGATCAAATCACATAGTGGTCGCTTTTGAAATAAACATAAAGCCTGAACTTCCAGCAATCTCCAGAATCTTTAAGAAATTTTCCAAGACTAATTACCTCCTGTTAAGTGATGGCTTAGCTAAATTCCAAGCCCTCCCAAACCCAGAGAATAGTGTGGCCTACGTGAAAGTGTTTACGAAAACCCTGTACAAGCATGTAAATGACTCCTTAGAAACAGCAGTACCAGTAAACTTAGGGAAAACTCCAAAAACAAGTTCAGTTGGTGGACCTCCCCCAGTATAAACAGAGTATATTTTACAACAAAAGAAAGAAAATCATGTGCAAAAAAATAGGAAGAGCTATGCCCAAAAGGCCAAAAAAAAAAAAAACCTCCCTCATCAGTCTCAACAACCAACTAAGGATAATAATCAAATCCTCCAAGGCCAACTTTGAGGCAAAAGTAGCCTCTCAGGGTAAGGATAACCATAAGGCATTTTTCATTTATGTACGCAACTTTAAGGGTAACAGCCAACAGTGTGCTGAACTAGTAGTAAATGGAACTTCTTGTACAGAAATGGGGGCTATAGCAGATTTGCTGGCTGATAAAATTTGCTCTAGTTTCACCCCATCACCCCCAGGAAGTACCCTCTACCATTTCTCCCCCATTATTACTAAAGAATAGGTCCTCACTGCACTCTTCAAAGCTAAACACTGCATCAGTGTACCTTGATAATGTACAAGGATGCCTCCTGAATAGCTTGAAACACAACCTATCAGGCCCACTAGAATATCTACTCAAACAGCCTCCAGACGGGCTGTATTCCAAGGGAATGGAGGACTGCAATGGTAATCCCTCTACACAAAGATGGACCATCAAAAGACACAGAGATCTACAGATCTGTAAGTGTGACTAATCTTATATGCAAGGCTATGGAAGGAATTATTGTGGACCTGATAAGCAAAGACATCAGAATTCTTCAAACATGGGACCCATCTCAGTTCATTTTTTCAAGGGCAAGGTCATGCCCACTAAACCTGGGGGATTCTGGGGTCACTAGAGCATGGATGAGGGCAAAACAGTGCATACTGGCTATCACAGCCTGACAAAGATGTTTGACACATTACCTCACTCAGGTCTTATAGACAAATTCACAAATTTAGGTATAAATCACTATGTCACCCAATGGATAGCCAAATGGCTTAAGATAGGGCACGTGAAGTTAGGGTGGGGGGATCCATCTCCACCAAGACTGTTACTAGTGGCGTTCCACAGGACTCTGTACTGGGACACGTTCTGTTCAGAATGTACTTCTCTGAAGTCAAGGTAAAAGTAGGCCTTTGGCTGACCAATTCTGCTGTTGACTGCAACCTGGGTGCAATCATTGCATCTTCCAAAGATGTAGATATCCTCCAGAAGGGCCTAACGTGTACAAATAACTGGTGTCAAAACCATGACCTAATGCTCAATGCAAAAAAAGGCATACAGTAATTATACCTTTAGGAAAGATGGCCATCCCAGCAATTAATAACACTGGTAACACCCCTAAGAGTAGAACCAGTAGTGAGCAACTTGGGAACCCAGGTTAACAATAACCTTCACTTTGATCACGATGTGTCCACGATGTGTGGTGAGAAAATCCTTCCAAGTCACTCAACTTACAAGTAAGGGTATGTCACCCAATTGTGATAAGACCATGGTCCTAACGGGTCTATGTTATATATTTGAACTTTCAAAATATCGAATACCATATGTTCGATAACATATGGTCGATATTTGAAAGTTCGAATACATAATAAATAAAAAGAAAAACATACCTTAACCCCACCCCCCCTACTTAAATATACCAACTCCGGGACCGCACTTCAGTGCAGAAAAGGGAAATTCTCCCATTCTGCATCGTACTGTGCCATTAAAGTCAACCTTCAAACTCTTGAAATGTCGATCATATGGTCTCGACCATTTGACGTTCGACATTTCAAGCATTTGTTTATTTGACATAGACCCGTCCCAACACACTCAGCCCTTGTTAGACCAATAATTGAATACAAAGTACCCTTCGGCATGTACCTGACCAGGCATTTGCAACAGATGGAGTGGCCAGAAAGGTTACTCACTAAAATAATAAAGGGTGTAAATAATTTATTCACTAAAATAATAAAGGGTGTAAATAACATGTCCTATGCAGACTGCCTCAATCCCTGGTCCTTATACTCTGTTTACTACAGACTACTGAGGGGCAATATATGCCTTACCAACAAGGCTTTCTTTGATCCAGCCCTGTTGGATCTGCTACACATTCTTAAAACAATCAGCACTAGAATTACCTGAGCTAACGAGCTAAACCATGTCTAAAACATAAACAAAACATGTTAAAGGGATAGATAGGTATGTGTCTTGGTGAATACCCCTTCTCTGGAACATACTCCCCATTTTATGTGAAACAGAGGTTTTCCTAAGACTATTCCAGTGTAGTTTGGACCTGTGGATGGGAAATATCAAATTCACCCCTGGCCTATCACCTGTGGCCCTTATGGACAGAGGCAGCTTGTAGATGCCTAAGTCACAGACATATGCCAAAGCTGTTCTTGTTTGTAGGTATTGATAATTGGGGAAAATTTTGGCATGAATGGCTAAGCTTGAAAAGACTCTAGGGCTGTTAGTCTGCAAACAGAACTTGAGTGTGATGTAGATATGTCTTCCAAATAACATTTTCTCCTCTGAAACAGATTCACCCCCTTAGAGAGAAAAAGGTAATGCGAAAATTGTAGTGATTAGACTACAAATGATCTTTCTGAATCAAGTGCATGGTAATAACTGATGAACCTATATGGTTTGCAGAAGTGGTCATTTACCTCTATACTGTTTCATTGAGGTGCATTTTGTATGCATTACCCTTTCAGTTTCTTGCTATTGTTGGCCAAACTGCTAAGTTTGCTATATGAGAAAGAAGCATACTACATGGGCAATACAGAAAGCATTGCTAGTAATGGAAGTAAAACTTAGCTCTGTTGATGTGTCCTAAATCTCCCTGCTAATTTGCTATTATGAAGAACTCACAGAACGTTGGGAAATAAGTATTCCTACCTTATAGTATAGACAACATGACCTAAATAATGGGGTTTGGATATTTATTTTGCTGCAAATGTCCCTGTTTTACCCTGCAATCACAAATGAGTGAAACAGACTACAAACAACTTGGACATCTGTAAACTGTGTAATAATTCAGTCACAAAGTAGGTGTTCAGATAATAATCTAAAATCAAGTAACAAACATCAATGCAACTGGCCAATCCTCCATCACCCCACATGCAGACTGTGTCACCCACAACCCCGTTGTTTTAGTATGCCCACTCTGAAGTTGCCATTCTGTAACTGTACAGTATAAACCATTTTAATCTTACTGTGTCTCACAGAGTCGTTACAATACATTATATTGCTGCTTTAAATCTTTTTCTAACAGACAAGCAGAATTTGAACAGGCTTTAGTGCATGCCCAGAGTCAGTATCAGGTGATGAAATCAAAGCAAGGAGGGGGCGGCTATAGGAAACATATAAATCGTGAGGTTATATTGCGACAGGTCAGTGATCATTTACCTCTGCTCAAGCAACAGCTGGGATCAATCAGTTCCATTCACAAACTGTCACAGAAGATTTAAAGATCTGTATGGTCTGTGGTAAATGTTATGCTTTATGCTTTGAAAGACAATTTCTTGTTAACCATTTTTTTAACAGCTAGGCAGAAAATTTGTGTTTTTGACATACAATACCGTGCGTGTTCACACATATAATTGATGGTGTTATTTTTGTATATACACACACACACACACACACACACACACACACACACACACACACACACACACACAAAAAAAAAACATGCTTTCCCTACAGGCATATTGGAGGAAATCCAATTCACCTATATCACAGCTTTGGACTGTTAGAGAAAGTCAAAGTACACAAACAAAACCCATACTAGCACAGTGAAAACTGAACTATGGAATCAGTTAATGTGAGATGGGAATGCTGTTCATTCTGCCACTGATTTGTTGACTTCATACATATCCCACCTTGGCGACCAAAGATAGCCACTTGACCCCAGACACACAAATATGTGTGTGACTCCTATAAAGGACTGGTTTATATTGCTTTTAGTGACACTACTGTATTGCTCCTACTAAGTTAGATCAGTGACTGTTTAGCTTATTAAACAATAGGGTTAAGTAACACTTAGCCATTAATGATCTCATAACCATCAGTTACAGACACAATTTTAACTGCGCAGACTTCAGGTATCTGATAGTGAGTAAAATAGATAGCCACAGTAAAGTATTCCTTCATTAATGTGCACTAGTGTTGCAAAGCCATGCTAATGATAGCCTGTATATAAAAAATATAAAACAGTTACTGTTCGAGGTCAAACCAGGCTGTCGGCAATTCAGACACAAATAAAGTGTGGGATTCACACTAATACGTCTCTTCAGACCTTCAGTTAGATAGCATGAAGTCTATTCAGACTCAAACATAGTTATCACGAATAACTGATAATTCCAGGCTCAAATAAAAGCATAAGCATAAAAAACTCCTTTATTGACAACAAATGCAGTCGGTAAGCACTTTCGCTATACAGCTTTTTCAAACCTATACAAGCCAATACTGAAAAATACTTTTATAAAGCTTCCCTGATAAAACAATTAAACAATCAATCAATTAATTGATTAACTGCTTAAAGAAATACTGACACAAGAAGAACACATGACTATAAAACATATAGTACTAATACAAATCTTGAACAACTATTTTAAAAGCACATAATATCCATTAAAAATATAAAATTGTTTCGAGACCTTCCTAAATACATTCTAACTGAAATCTTGTTCTTAAATATAGAGAGATATAAATAATAAAAGTAATATATATCCAAAAACATAATAACATAATTATTTCATTTATACCTATATTTCCTATTTTTAAGGGCAGGTTTCAGGGGAATCCTATCATTAAGTCCAGGAAAAACATGAGCTTGTAACTTAATGATCCATTTAGTTTCTGCTTGCTCAGTATAATTCTCAAGATCACCTCCTCTAATATTAGGTGAATTAACATGTATTACTGAACATCTAAAAGTATGCATGGCATTATTTTGTAGAACATGCTTAGAAAGTGCATTAATTTCAGACTTAATACGAATTTGATAAAGATGTTCCCTCACCCTTTCTTTTAACTTTCTGTCGGTCTTGCCAATATAAAAAGCAGTACAGGGTGTGCAGATAGCAATATAAACAGCATGTTTAGTGTCACAATTGGCATTAATATTAAATGTGAATACTTGACTAGTTACTGGATGTACAAACATATTAATGTTAGATATGTAGCAGCAAAAATTACATTTATTGCATGGTTGAGTACCACCAAAAATTGTAGGTCCTGATGATTGCATGTAGGGAAGCATAGTAACCTATGTAAATTTTTCTTATTTTTAAAAACAAATTGTGGCTGTTCTCCTACTAACTTCTTAATCTCTGGATCAATTGTAAGTAAATCCCAGTGTTTATTGATTATTCCTTTGATTGATTGAATATCCTGGGTGAAAAATAAAGTTACTTTCTGCTGCTTACTCACATTCTTAGATACACTTAATTTATCTACTTTATAAACCTCCTTACCTGCTTCAGAAAAGATGGGGCATGCTCTATATGTTCTAATATCTTTAGTATATAAAAAAGCTTTCTCTATTTCTACTGATTTATAACTTCTAGCACGTAACCTTACACCCAAATCACTCAATTCTCCTTCAAAGTCACACCATAAAGGATTCAATCTTGACGCTCTAATGGCTTGTCCTTTAATGATAGTTTAACTCACTCACAACAGCAGGTTCACTAATTTTCATCCACATAAAGCCACCATACCAAGCAATTACAGACAGTCCATTGACTGTGTACACCTCAGATGTCTGATGGTACTAACATAAAAAAAAAAAAAAAAAAAAAAGATCTCAGTAATTTACTTCAACACACACACAGCTGTGCCCAGCAGTTAAAGCCACTTTATTGAAATTATACACCTCAGATGTCTGACTGTGATCAAATGAATGATTAAACGCATATATAATGGCCACATTAATGCAAAACATTGCAACTTCCTGCCAAAGACAGACAGACAGACACACACACACACACACACACACACACACACACACACACACACACACAAACAGGAAATGCATATACTCCTATTGCATGAGCTGGCTTCAAGGCAAAGAATGGCTTGCATGTTAATGTATTTGATGAAACACAAAAAATGTTATCCCAAGATCTAGTTCTATCTGCTAATCTCTCCACCTGTCCTTTATGACTAATAATGTCTGCTTCAGTTAGTTGAAGCCAATAAGAAGCACTGTTGGATGTTTCATCTAACAAATGAAATAGCCCCCATTGGAATGCTCTTTTTACTCCCACAAAATGCAATAGGAACCTGTAAAACTATTTTCTAATGTAGCATGTGCATAAACGGTGGTTTGTTCAAGTCCTTTTTTGTTATAGAAATTGGAACATGGGTGAAGTTCAGAGACTTTTTAAGGTGCTGATGTGTAGTGGGCTAAATCACAAGGCTTTTATGGTTGCATGGAAGAACCAACATTTGTATTTTCCTGAACGTAAAAAGCTGCATTATTTTCAGAAGGATAATGTTTCTACCACTCACAGAACAAGAAGTGGCACAACTGCCAAGTGCTAAACAGAAAATAAGGGACTACTTAGATAATATGCATGCGTCTAGAAAGACTGCTGTTAAGCAACTGTTTTTTAATAATAATTCCAGAGCACAAAAGCTTTACTTTTTTAGTGCAGTGGCTCAGTAGAAAGGGCTGCTGCCAAGTTTAGGGAGCCTATAATGAGGAAAATAACCAGAGATCCTTTAGTGGTATTAGACATACCACTGTTGTTGGTGGGTCATGATGCAGAGAAAGCATTTGACAGAATAAGCTGGTATTTTATGAGTAGGGCAATGTGAGCATTTCTATTCCCTGACATAATAATATGGTTAACTAGGAGGCTATATGATGGATCATTGGTGAAAAGTAAAGCGGGGGTTCCTTTCTGATAAGTTCTTCTTGAACAGAGGAGCCAGGCAGGGGTATCCTCTTTCCCCACTATTAATTGCATTATATTTAGAACCATTGGCAAAGAAAATAAGTGACTCAGAAATTCAAGGATATAATTGGTATGGTAATCAAGAAAAGTTGGCTTTAATTACAGATAATATTAGTTTTTACCTGATAAAACCAGAGGGCAGTTCAGCATTGTGGAACTTTCTGAACCAGATTCAAGTCTTTTCTGGATAAAAAATTAATGAAGATAAAACAAAAACAATAGGTGTAAAACCACACATGAGCTGGTTCAGCAATACCCATATTTATAGGGACATGATAAAGAGTTTAACCCAGACATATTAATTACAATCCTATCATCTATTAAGTGGAATATCAAAACAAATTCTCTCATTAAATGACAATGTACATGAATTCATCGCAACTTTCCTAAATAGTCTTGCACCTCCTAGAAAGAAGAGACTGTGAACAAATAATGCAATTTGGCTATCAGAAAAGTGTAGAATGTTAACACAGGATAAAGAAAAAGCATGGAAAGAATGGTAGAAGTATAAAACACAGTATCTCATAAACTTCAGAATGCTCCACATCTGTACTAAAAAGCAAATAAATGAAGACAAAAAACTACATTATAGTAACTTTCAGCTCAATAGTTAATACCACCCTTAAAAATGTTGGTTATCTGTCAAAGAAATCTTACATCCTGGTCAAAATGTAACCCTAATCCCTCTCCCAGTAACTCATAAGTCAGCCAAGACGCTGTCCTCCAAAAAAGGAAGCCAATCTGGTGGCCTCCTGCCATAAACAAACTCTACAAAAGAAGGAGGAAACTGATGCGGAATAAGGTGAAGTCCCAAGACTGGAAAAACTCCCTTATCAGCCTCAACGAAAAGCTGAGATCCCTCATCAAATCATGTAAATGTAGCTATGAAAACAGAATTGCAGCAGATAGTAAAGACAGTCACAAGGCCTTCTATAGTTATGTAAAGAATCTCCATGGCAATACCCAGATTTGCTCTGAGCTACTGCACAATGGTACCTCCTATACTGAGCCAACAGATATTGCCAATATATTGGACAGATTCAGTGCCAACTTTACCCCTCTCTCCCCCCAAAGGACCAACCAAAATACTAGTAGATTGCCACGCACCCAGTATTACTGCTGCACAGGTTAAAACAGCACTGTCCAATGCCAAGAATACAGCTTCTATGGAACCTGACAATATCCTTGGCTGTGTTCTACATGAACTACAGAGTGAACTGGCATCTCACCTGTGTGCCCTGTTCAATCACAGCCTCACCTCAGGCTTTGTCCTTACCGAATCATCCCTCTCCACAAAGGAGGAGCGACTACAGATCCTCGTAACTATTACCCCATTAGCCTGACAAGTCTGATATGCAAACCTATGGCGCGCATCATCATGGACCTAATAAACAAGGATTTAGGGAATCTCCAAACTCTGGATCCTACACAGTTTGGTTTTGTGAAGGATAGATCATGCCTGCTCAACTTAGTCGACTTCTTTGAGTCAGTCACCAGAGCTGTGGATGAAGGCAAGGCGATTCATACAGCCTACCATGATCTGGCCAAGGCCTTTGATACCATTCCCTACTCAGGAATCATATAAAACTCACTAAGTTAGGCATCAACCCCTGTATCACTAGGTGGGTTGCAAACTGGATCACAGATAGAACCCACAGTGTGAAAGTAGCTGAAATCAAGTCAGACTGCTGACCAGTCACAAGTGGAGTCCCACAGGGATCGGTCCTGGGTCCTCTCCTGTTTGGTATCTACTTCTCTGAAGTCCAGGGCAACACGAAGGGACTCTGGCTAACAAAGTTCACAGACAATTGCAAGTTGGGAGCCATTATTAACTTCCCAAGTGATGTTGACATCCTACAGAAAGGTCTCACTGAGACCAACGACTGGTGTCAGAACCATGGCCTTAAGCTCAATGACAAAAAATATGTCGTCATCCCCTTTGGGAAAAAGCCAATTCCCATGAATTACCATATCAGTAGTAGTCCACTGAACACAGAAGGTGGTATAAGAGATCTGGGAACACAGGTTGACAGCAACCTCTGTTTTGACCACCACATTGTCATTGTAATCAGAAAGTCCTTCTATGTGGCACATCTCATTACTAAGAGTTTTGCATCCAGGAAGAAAGAGGTCATTGTCTCCCTCTACTCTTACCTCATTAGGCCAATCATTGAGTACAATGCCCAATTTGGCATATACCTTACTAGGCACCTGCAGCACCTGGAGAGGCAGCAAAAGTACCCCACAAAGAGGATCCTAGGCCTTATATGGATAGACTCAAAAAACTCCAACTATTCTCTGCCTCCTATCGCCTACTTAGAGGCGATCTCTGCTTGACATACAAAGACATGTCTGACTCATCTCTGTTAAAAATGCTACATCTAAAGAAATCCCAATCCCTCTGCACCACACGCTCCAGGGACCTCAACCTAATTATCACAATCAACAGAACGTGCTGGAGGGACAGGTTCATAACCCAGAGACTGCCCATGCTATGGAACAGACTTTCCATGTATGTCAAGCAGAGCACCTCACTGGCCCTCTTCAAGAGAAGTCTTGATGAGTGGATGGGACATAGAAAATTCACCCCGGGGATCACTTCAGTGGCTGTTCTCGACAGAGGCACTGGGAACTAAGGTCGGGTGGCACGATGCCAGGATAATCTTATGGGTTAGGCTTGTAAAGGCTCCAGAGCCATTAGCCCAGTATACACCTATGAACCTAAGCCTGAAATAGAATTCAGCTGTTACTTCATACAAAGTGTTACTAACCAAGGATTCCAGCATCTAATCCCACCCCTGCCACACAGCCATATATCACTACTTCTACTTTCACAGTCAAACATGTGCTTACATCCTATGTAAATAACTCTTAAACGTAAACAATGTGCAACTTAAGCTGATGACCTTACAAGTGAGTACCTTAAGACAGCAGCCAGTAGCATTGTCCATCCTGTCGTAATCCTTATTTACAGGTCACTCTAGGAATCCCATGTTCCCTTTCTTTGGAAAAACTCACACATTATCTTTCTACTAAAGGAGGAAATTCAACAGTTGTTACTAACTTTAGAACTATAGTAATCTTAGGTTTCTAGAAGAGTGGTAGGTTAATTGCCCTAAAAGGTCATTTTAAGCTTAACCAATAACCCAAGGTCAGAATCAAACCATATACTTAGTGTGTATGAGGTGAAGACCTTAACCATTATGCTAAGCCCACTATCTCTAAAGTACTTGAAAAATGTACTCAACAACTTCTAAACTGTCTCTTGCAGGAAGAACTCCTATACTTCACACAACAAGGTTTATATACCTCCCATAGTACTAACACTGTACATCTAACCCTTATAGATACTGGTAATAGAACTACAGGTAACAACTAGTCTCCCCGTTATTTCTATACTTCTCTAAAGTCTTCAACACAATTTGTTACAACAAACATCTACAACAGAATGGCCACATTAGGTATATCACAGCCCACCTTTCTATGGTTCAAAAGCTACTTATCCAATAGGTATCAGTCAGTAAAATGGCATGCCACCCTCTCTCCATATCTCCCATTCATCACCCATGTACCAAAAGGCTCTATCCTTGGTCTCCTCCTCTTTAATATTCTTATCAACACCCTCCACACATCCGCACAACAGCCCTCCTAAATACAATATGCAGATGACTCCACACTCATATGCACATCAGATAACCTGGCATATCTCAAAATAATTACTCAGGAAATTGTAACAGCCACTGAAACATGGCTTTGTAACGTAACGCGTGCTACTTCCCCAAAAAACAGACTACTACTTTTCCTCCCAGATCTCTCTGACATGAAAAAACAAAATTTAACATCCTCTCACTTAAAAATACAACATCTGAAGTCACTTCTAATAGCAAATAATAACAGAGGTCATTGGATTATAAAAACTAATACTGACTAATAATAATAATAATAATAATGATAAAGGGTGATGATAATGACTAATTCTGCAAATGACTGCAAGCTAGGAGCAGTCATTGAATCCCCAGATGACTTGGCCATACTCCAGGAAGGTTTTTCTCAAATAAATAACTGGTGTCAAAATTATGGTCTGAAACTAAATGCCAAAAATGCATGACTGTATCTTTTGGGAAATCATTTACCCAAGGGAACTACCACATTGACAATACACCCCTAAGACTTGCCCCAGTTGCTTAGGATTTGGGAACTTATGTGGACAGTGACCTTAACATTTGACCAACATCTGTCTGTTGTTGTTGTCTTACATGGACCGACTGAACCCCGGTATCATACAGACTGCTAAGACATGACCTATGTCTGGTGTAGAAGGAATTGTCCAACCCATCATTGATGGATTTACTCCACATTAGTAAATCAAATGGCTCAGAAATACTCAGTCTATGTATCAAAACGTCATATTTCACAGAGGATACCACTGCTATGGAACAGACTCCCCATTCACATAGAACAAAGATCAGCCTTGTCCATTTTCAAGTTCAACTTAGGTCTATGGATGGGAAACAGAAAATTTACCCAGGACTGCCCCTGTGCTATTAATAGACAAATGCAGCTCCTAAATGCTTTATCCTATGCACAGGTACCCTCAAATTGTCTATCGTATGATCCCCACTTATTCTTATTAGAGGTAATATATAACTATCAACCACGCAACAGGTAAGATCAATCAATAACCAAGTAGGATAGGTTAATAATGTAAAGGGGGAAATTGGCTAGAATTAAAATGGTCTGGAAGGACAGCTAGCTTAGTACTTACCTATGAACCTATAATTTTGCATTTGATCTACACATACAAAACTGCATAAAAAAAATCACCAAAAACTTGGAATGCTTTACAGATGCAAAACCTCTCACCCCCAACACAACTAAAACTACACTTCTACTACTTACCTCCTCCCCTCACTACTTTATGGTGCTCCCACTTTTACTAACCTCCAGGCAGCACAAAAAGCAAACTTTGAGCAATGTTATAATAAAGTGGCTAAATTTCCAGCAAATACCCCTTTCAGAACTCACTACTGTATAGCACTGAAAGCCTAAATTGGTTAGAACTAACATATACACAACTTCTCCCCACCTGTAAAGTTTTCCAGCATACATCTGCTTGTCTGGCACTAAATACCATTCTACACAACTATCTTTGGACTATGTCATTATGATCCAATGAGGAAAAACGTATCTCAGTCCACAAACCATCAAATCTGCTGGGCATGGTTTATATTTACACCATGTTGATAAGGCCTGGAACTGCTGACCTATATCCATTAGGTTAATACCCTCCCTGAAGTCTTTTAAAACCGTTCTGAAATAGTTCTTAGCCAAACTCTGTCTCTTCTTGCTCAACCCCAGAAAAAACAATATTCCTAAATATTAACAAGCTCTGATTCATAGCGTACACCTCTTTACTTCCCCATTTCTTTCACTTCCTAACTATCTTGATATGCAATAACTTGTTTCCTCACTTCATATTGCAGTTCCTGTATGCATTATACTAGCTTACCTTTAACTTCTAAAAACTATCTAAAATTTCTCTAACAATTCAATTATTGTTACTGAGAGGAATGAACACCGAACATCTTTACAATAATGTTTTGCTTCTGCTGTTATCAATCAATCGATTTACTTCTGCAAGCAAGACTTTACAGCTGGAACAACTGTATAGACTTATAATTGTTTATGCAAATTGGGCACCTACCCAGTTAGACAGATATGCTTGACCTTGTTTGTACAAATGTTGCCTCTGCCAAAATCCTACTAATATGCAATACTACACCGTACTTTAATATTATATAATATAATATACCACACATACAACTTGTGATTACAGCAACTACCCAAATCAAAGTAAACAGAACTAAACCAAAATCTAAATCTCTACGTGGGAGCAAAAAGAAAATTACACTCAACCTGGTTACCCACACTGCAACAAAAATCATCACACTGAAAAACAATGAAAGCAATATTACTGGGAATTAACTATTTTGTACTGCTCAGCTATCCCTGATTTTGCCTCATATTATTACCTTTCTCCTTGTATAATGTTCAGACTTTCTGGTAAATCACAGAAGTTAACAGTCAGTCAGTAATGTCAGACATTAGAGTTCCACACTTCTTAATCTTTAGGAAATCCATGTTGATGAAAATCATGTTATTCTACTAACGTTTAATTGAAATAGGATCATATTTTAAATTATCCCAGATTTTGGGCTTGTAAAGGCCCTGGTGGCTGTTAGTCCAGTATAAACCTATGAACCTATTACTTAAGCACAACAATAGAATGAATAGATCATTCATACTTATTTTTTCCTACAACATATACTCCAAATTCGAAAGTTGACATCACAATCACCCCCCCACAAATCATACCAAACTCGGTAATCTCCAAGTGAAGTACCTCGCAGGATGCGCAGTAGCAAAACCCGCCCCGAACACGCCTCCTGGCCAAGCGCGCATGAATATTTATTTGTTCCTACTTTACAATGAGTAATTGTAGCATTTTTACAATAGTACAATGTACAGTATTACACATGAATTTCATTGCACCATAGCGGTAACTTGCAAATGGACAGAACACTTTATTTTTATTGGATTTACTGGATCTTACCCTTTTTACAGTATTACACCATAGCACTAACTGTCGGAACACACGGAAAATCAATAACATATATATAAATTAATTGGAAACAAATGCACACATTACACATTACACCGCAGCGGTAACTTTTGTCACTTTATTAAGGAAAAACATTGCAAATGTACAGAAAAAGCACACGTTGATATAAGGAATAAAATTGCAAATGTAGTGTATTCAATATAAACATTTCATATAAACTCACGGAAAATCATTGGAAACAAATGCACACTAAGAACGTATTGCACCGGTCACTGTATTCAAGGAAAAACATTGAAAATGTACAAAAAATGCACACGATGCAATCAGGAAAAACCTTGCAAATGTAGTCTATTGAGTAAAAACATGTAATATAAGCAAATTAGCTGGAACTACCTTGGGACTAACTTGTTTTAAATTTCTTGAGTTACCGACGATGCATACCGCAGTTTACTGAAGACCGATTTATCGGGCATGGGGATTGTAAGCATAGTAGGAAGGCAGTGATCTCACAGGATGAATAACAGGTGTTTTTGTAACATATGTCAATCAGATGCACAACGACCTGCCAGTCACTGTGGACATGCCCTAACCTGCGCAGAACTGCCCGTGAGGTACTACACTTGGAGATTACCCCAAACTCTTAGGGGTTGAAATAGATAATCACCTTAGATTTGACCTACATATTTCTATAACCATTAAAAACGTACATAAAAAACTTGGCTTATTGTATCGCAATAAGAAATTCCTCACTGACTACTCCAAAACTACAATAGCGAGGACTCACCTACTATCCACCCTACTTTATGCCTCCCCCATGCTTACAAAGCTCCGCAAAACCGACCTAAACAAACTTGATATTTGTTATAATAAGATAGCCAAATTCCATGCAACCTCTCCCATCAGAACATATCACTGTGAATGCCTAAAAAAGCTCAATTGGCTAGAACTACCACTACTACTTCAACTCAATCAACTATTACTAGCCCACAAAATAATACATAACTCTGAAAGCACCCCAGCCCTACAAAATCTTTTGCAACCCTATACAACCACCAGGCCCTTGAGGTCTAGCACACAAAACCTCCTCAAAGTAACCAAATATAACAATGAAGCTGGAAAGTCTGTCTACAGCCACTGTATAGCAAAAACCTGGAACTCCCTGCTCACATAACTGACAACAAATCCCCATCACAGTTCAAGAAACTTGTTAAAACTCACTTTTTTATATAATCGACTGTGCTCCTGTATTCCCCCTGGCTAATGTCTCATTAGAATACTTTACCTAACTTAAGTAACTCTGCTAAGACAACCAATCATAGTACTGTACCTACTTAGGACTGTTAATCTACTGATTATCCCATCTCTCCAGGAGTTAGGGAAAACTACCCCAGCAATGTTGAGCTCCCCATAAGCAACTAAAACCAGGATAAGACATATTGTAAATCAATTTGTTATCCTTCTCAACTAAAACCAGGCAAAGACATATATTGAATCAATTTGTTATCCTTCTCAACTTTAGCAAGCATCATCTGCTCTCTCAGAGCCTTATTCTACGTCTCGCTGGTTTTGCTCTGATAGTAAATCTATCACAGGAATCCTAAATTTAGGAATATCTTCTAAAATTTAATATTATATTGTAGAGAACAAATGTATCCTATGTGTTAGTTAATATGTATGTCAAAGTGTCTTCTATGGAAATTGTATGTCAAAAGTCTGTCCTTAAAACTATGTTTTGTAAAAAATTGTTTTCTTGGAGCTTTTCTCCTTGGGCCTCCACTGAAAATAGATTTGTAATACAGTTGGACTCTCCTGGTCAACAAATGTAAATTAAATAAAATAAATAAATCCTTCAGTGGATTTGTAAGCATGTACCACAATGTTTTACTGGAGCCATGCTTTTGTGTGAAGAGGACATTATTTCAACTGAGCCAGCATGAAAACCTACCCAGTTTCTAAGCAGTAAAACATGTCTATAATCACTACCACATACTGCAGAGGGAGGTGAAGTCAGAACTCAGGTTTCACAGCCCCTCAAGAAAACTAGTTCCAAACTTACTGGCACTATCCACAAAAGAAAAACAAGCATTGCATAAAAAGACACACTAAAACCTTAAATAATAACATCTTTTCAGTTGAACTAAAATCCTGCAGAGCAAAGTAAAGAGAACATGGTAAACCTCTTGGAAAGCCAAACTCCCAACCAATCAGGGAAAAATAGCCAGTTTCCAATGTAAATAATACCCCCACACACACACACAAATAACTGCACACACAGAGGGCAGGAAAACTAGCAACCTGTAAAAAATGTAAACCTGTAATACAAAAGCTTTACACCATATCCGCCATACAACATGGAAACAAGTAGTACATCATAGGTTCATAGGTGTTTACTAGGCCAACGACCACAAGGGCCTTTTTAAGCCTAGCAATTAGGGTGGTTGGGAGGGTGGCCTAATGGTTAAAGTGTTTGCCTTACAAACACAAGGTGCAGGGTTCGAGTCTCACAAGGGATAATTGGCTAGGCTTAAAATGGCTTGCAAGGGCAGTTATCTATGAACCTATGAACCATGCAGCCCAATCATGTTATAGCAATTCACAGTATTTTCTAAGGGACTATGAAACCTTAGCGTTCTCCCAGTGACATCGACACATTCTGGAAAAAGCCTCAGAGAAAGCGAATGGAGATTGATAACATATGCTCCTCAGAATCTGAATCAGAAAAACAAGTAGAAAAAAAAAAACTACATCCGTCTCTTCATATTCCAACTTCTTCACAATCCCTTTTCCTTTTACCAGAAACCATATTACAAGAAGGGTCAATAGCCTAAACAAGACTGAGACAATATTGATAAATTATTCCTGTCCAGAGAAAACGGACTCAGGAGAAGATAAATGATTAGTTTTCTCTTTTTGACAGGAAAGTTGGGGCAAACAGAGCATTGGCAGTAACAACTATCCAGGGATGGGTAAAACATTGTGGATAAGCAAAGGAACATCCCCAGCCCCCTCTCCCATGACTGATAAAAGTGTCTCTCCCTTGCCCACTGAGGAGATCCCAACAGCCACAGAAGACATCTACATACTTTCCTACTTAAAATATCCAGTAATTACATCAAACACAAGAGATGCCATCAATAATTCACAGTTTAAATAAGAATCCTCCCAAACATAAGCATGTTTTCTTACCTGTAAGGTCCAAGTTTGTAACATAAACAAGTCCCGTTACTTATTCTGGCAGCCATCTCCTACAAAGCTGACTGCTTCTCCAAATGACTTGCACAAAATCTACATAACAGCTTGAACACCAGAATATAGCCACAATCTGTAAAACATACTCCAAAATTCAAGTAACGTATAGCAAATCATGACAGACATTTATAATTTCACTGTCACCAACCACAACTACAATTCTTAAAAATGTAGTAATTTATAAAAAAGGCTGCAGTAACCTTCCACAAATGAGCTGAATTAAAGTGGCACACATATATTTTCATAAAACAGCATACCCACCCCAAACAATTAAGCCTAGTCTTGTCTCTCCACAAGATGCACCTAGACAATGCCTGATTTTACTATTTTGCGATGAATGTATTAATAGATTACACTGGTTAACACATTCAAATAAATATATACACTGAAATGAATAAGACATTGTAAACAGCTCAGAATTTAACCCTCCCATTCAATGAAATGAGAATTACTACCAAGCCTGAAACAAATGCAGTTAGCACCTCATCAAGTTGAATATGGCCATTTTCACCTGTGCTGGCACACATCGTTTAAACCAGTATGTCTAACATCAGAAACACTTAACATATAACCAAGAATGTCTAGCAGTTTTAGAATAATTAACACGTAAATCACTCAGGCTTCTTTTACCACAAACTGAGAATTATGTAACTATTTTTATAGTCAACCTCTTAGTAAGCAAACTTTAAGAAACTGTAAATTTTCAGTGGAGATTGATATCTGCAGAAAAGGATAGTAAAACAGACTTGGAAGAGTTAGGAAAAAAATATTACAGTAAAAAATATAGGGAACCACAAATATTGTCTGCCTGAGAGGAGAGTTGCAGAAAGAGGATGGCATGAGAGGAAACACTTTCCTTTTAAAGGGGCACTGGCTCGTTTCTTAAACTGCATTTCTGCCTCGGACCGAAGCTGAAATACTGTCACTCACTTGAGTAATCACCTCCCTTTTTTGTGATATCACTCGCAACGTCCTAGCAATCCCACCCACAATATTAAATCACTTAAAAATGCCTGCAAACCTGTATTCCAGTGCTGTTTCGGTTCCCTGTGGCATAAGATACTGAGTGCTTTGGTTCCCCGCTTCACATGGTGCTCCTTACTTTTTCTGCATTGTTTTTTTTTTTTTGTAGGTAAGTATTTCGTAAGGCAGTAAATTCAAAAAGTTTTCAAAAGTGTGCTCTTTCCTCGATGCTAGACAATTGCAATAAGTCCCTAACTGCCGGCACCTAACACACATTTCACTTTTCAGACTTCAAATTCTTGGGTAGCTCACCTATCAATCGCACCCGTTTAATGAGGACCGGTAAAATGTAAAAATGTGGCAATTATACCAAATCTGGACAGCAGCGAGGTTTGTGGACAGCACCCCCCCCCCAACCTGTTCGGAAAAAAAGTGTTTGTGTGTGTCTGTTTCTGTATGCAGAAGAGAGTGTGTATGAGAGAGACTGATTACTGTTTGAGAGAACGAATGGTGCGTGCATGAAAGCAGATTGTGTGCGTTTGTGAATGCAGAAAAGACTGTGTGTGTCTGTGTGTATGAAGCTGTTTGGGTGGTGGTCGTCGTTTCTATGCGTTATGTGAAGTTGTGGCTTGTAGTGAAGGGTTTAGTTGCCCCGGGTTGTATTTGGAGGACTGTGATGTGTTGTGGGTTTAGACTTGGGCATAGTTTATCTCCTAGTAATGGAATGGACCAAGCTGGCGTGGTTTGTTTTTGCTAGTTAATCTTTGAGGTGAGAAAATGCGGCCTATATTGGGGGTACGGGCTTCCCTTTGTAATAAGAAGAGGCACATCCTTGTATGTTTTAAATGCTTGCTATGCGTCTTTGGTTTGGAAAAAAAATACTCGTCCTTGTTTAATTGGTCGGCATATCTTAATGGTAGGCTTTTATATACGTTATGATCATTCGAGTTTTTGGAATTAGAAATGGATAGCTTTAGAGGCTTTTAGAAGAATTTTAAGCCTGTCCGGTTTATTTGTATGTTCTAAAGTACTTTTAGCAGTGTGTTTTTTTATCTTTGGAGGGTGATCTCATTGTATTGTGTGTTTGGAGCGGCTCTGCTAGTTTTTTTTTTAAGTTGAAACTTTTAACACGTGTTTTAGCGCTTATAACAAAAGCGTGCGCTCAGTTAACTTGGTGCTTGGGTAATAAAGTAACGTGTTTTTATAATCGTGATTGGAGTGCTCTAATTGTAATACCGCGATTCTGTCGAACTGTTTAGTGTGAAACATTTACTTCTGTCGATTTGTGATGTTCAGAAGCCGTTATCGATCTAGCAGCCGTTTTAATAATAAAAAAAATGCACTTGGTTTTATAGGAGTGTTCAAATGTATCTGTTGGGAGTGTGTGCCCTGTTTTCTGTGCTCTCAAAACCTGTTACTGCCTCGTTTTTTATTCCAAACAAACTTTGCTCCTTAAGGAAAACAGTTTTATATCGTGAGTTTTGACCAGAGGACTGGGCTTTTCTTGTATACTGAAAGTTTTACTGTACTGCTGAAATGTGCAGTAGTAGTAAGCCTAGTCTGTGGCCGGTCATAGTTACACACTTATCCCTGGTGGCTAGTGGTTCCCTGACCTAATATTGCAGGCTGTGCTTATTAGGGATGTGTGGATGTATGACAGCCTCTCACACACACACACACACACACACACACACACACACACACACACACACACACACACACACACACACACAAAATGTTAAAAAAGAAATACATTCACAGCAGTCATATCCCTGTTAATGCTGTAATTAATAGCTGGTACACAGGCGGCTTATTTAAAACTGTATGTCTTACGATGAAGCACAGATTATTTGACAGTTACATATTAGTATACTGATTATCAGATTTATCAGTTTAAGAAACTAGGTAAAAAATCAATCCTTGAAAAATACTATCTTTCTCAATTTAAGAGCTATATCGGGAACTCCAGTAGAAACAATATAATGACAGCTTGAAGTTTTTCTGTAGGGCATTCTCTCATCTGTAAACTTTGCAAATTATCCCAGCACCAGTAAAAACACTTCATACACTTCATTGACTAAAAGTGGAAAATATTACAAAATGGTAACATTCTCATAGGTAAAATAACATGGGCAGGTATGTGAGAAGGAAACTCAGTTTCAAGGCTGACACTTCACTTAGCTACTGCTCTATGGCCTTGCATTCCTCTTCCAATGTTCATGATCAGGAAGTGGAACAGACAAAAAAAGGGAAAATCAGATAATTTCCAAAGACTACCTTAAGTACTAACCAACATGAAAGCAATTCACTCAGCAAGATTAAAAAGCAGTTATGTGCTCACCATAACTTACCATGTGGGTTGTTCATCTCGCCTTCATTCTGTACTGGTTGGGTTCGGAAACGATCATATGTTCTGACTCGGCCTATACAAAAGCTCAAGGACTTCCACTGGCTTGTGACTGTAGCCCTATCCCATCATGCTTAGGGAAGATTACCCAGATCTTGTTTGCAGATATTAGACCCACTGTCAAAAAATATTTACATGTCTAAACAGACTAATGTAGAGTCAGAGAACATTATATTCCAGTCAGAACTGCTTGGTCCTCCAGGACCGAAAGGCTGGGGGAAGGAGGGTGGGAAGTAAGAATGAAGGTGAGACGGACAACCCACATGGAACATTATGGTGAGTACATAACTTCTTTATGTGATGTTATCCTATCTCGCCTTCATTCTGTACTGTTTGGGACAGTGTCTCTAGCACCTTCTTTCTTGGGTGGCTCAAGGGAGAATGCTCTTCAGAACAGTGGACCCAAAAGAGGCCCTGTTCCTGGAGGCCAAATCCACTTTGTAATGAGTGATAAAGGTATGAGGCTTTACCCATGTTGCTGCTGCACAGATAGAATTCATAGGTAGCCTCACCTGAAAGGTAGATGAGGTTGCTATAGCCCTTGTAGAATGGCCTTTTATATTTCTGGGAAGTTCTCTGTTCTGAGAAGTAATACAATTTGTAAGCCATTTTGAAAGAGTGACCTTTGATATGGGGGCACCTTTCTTTTTGTCTGAAAGTGATACAAATAACTGGTCCAATTTCCTGTAATCTTTTGTTCTATTTAGGTAGAAATGTAATTGTCTATGCACATCTAGCTGGTGTAGTTTATACTCTGCCCTGTTGCCATAGTTGGGGAAACAACTGGTAAGTCAACGGATTGACTCAAATTAGATTCTGAGCACACTGTGGGTAGGAAAGAAGGGTTTGTTTGCAGAGAAACTCTACCCTTGTGGAAAACCATGTAGCAGGGCCATATTGACAATGCTTGTAGATCTGATACCCTTCCAGCAGACATGATGGCTACTAGAAAAGTTGTCTTCTGCATTAAAAACTTTAGGTCACAGGATGATGCAGATTCAAAGGGGGGAAAGAATCAAACTGGATAAAACAAAAAGTTTAGGTCCCATGGTGCTGGGAGGTCTTTGACTGGAGGCCTGAGTAAGAAGGTACCCTTCAGGAAAGCTTTGCAAAGCCTGTGGGACATTATTTTTAGTCCCATTTCTCCTATATGGTAGTTGGATATAGGCGCTAGTTGAACTCGAATAGTAGCTGCAGCTGCACCCTCATTAAAAAGCTTTGCCAGAAAGTCTAATACAGATGTTATAGGGGAAGTGAAAGGATCAATGTAGTTGTTGAAGGCCCAATGGGAAAATCTTTTCCATTTGCTTGAATATAATTTCCTGGTTGAAGCCTTATGAGACAAAATCAAAATATGTTTCACCAGAGGGGAAATGTCAGGAAGCCTGGCCACGTGTGGAACTGGAGCAGCCAAGCTGTCCACCTGAGGGTCTGAACCGATGGATGGATCGTCCCTGAAGAATGCGTCAGGAGGTCTGGAACTGTGTCCACAATCCACGGCTCCTCCTGGAGATTGGGCCAAAGAAAGGGGAACCAAATTTCACTAGGCCAGTATGGGGCGATGAGTATCAAATTCCTTCCTAGTGAGCTGACTTTCTGAAGGACTTTGGGAATCAAGGGAAAGGGGGGAAAAGCATAGAGGAGACTTGGGGGCCAATTGTGTATGTGTGTCCCTTGGTGACTCCCCCAGTGGGGGGAATCAGGGCAAAATAGCTACTGCACTTGGCATTCATGGATGTGGGGAACAGATCGCAGTAAGGCTGGCCCCACTTTCAGAAGATCTTTTCCGCTACTTCTGGCTTTAGGGACCACTTGTGAGGCATCAGAATAGCTCTGCTGAGTTTGTCCACTATCACGTTGGACTTCATCGGGATGTGCATTGCTATCAGAAAATGTTGGGAAGAGACTGCCTACTGCCATACTGTTAGGGCCTCTCAACAGAGGGAGTAAGACTTGCTTCCTCCTCGTTTATGTACCACACAACTGACATGTTGTCTCTCTGTATTGCAATCTTTCCTAGCAAAAGGAAGTCTTGGAATGCTTGCAGCGCTAGAAGCACCGCTCTCATCTCTAGGATGTTGATATGCAAGTGAGTCTTGTGATCCTGCCAAGTGCCATGGACTGTCTTTCCCAGATAATGCCCCCCACATCTGGGATGTGTCTGTGACCACTGTGGCTGATGGTTATGGAAAAAACAAATGGTTGGCCTAGGGTCACCTCAGTGGAATGAAGCCACCAACGAAGGGCTTTCTTGCAGGATTCTGTAATAATAATTTGGTGAGACATGGGTAGCTCCTGCATGGACCACTGAGTGAACAGCAGCCATGCAAAATTCTCATGTGCAGATGTGCTAATGGTATCAAGGTTATTGCTGCTGCCATGATACCCAAAACTATGAGGCCAATCTTTGCTTGCACTTTTTTCTTGGCCATAAGATTTTTCACTTGATGATGTAGGGCTTTAACCTTTTCAGGGGGAAACTTGGCCAACATTTCTTTTGTATCTAAGTCTGCTCCTATAAAGATGATATGTTGAGATAGCAACAAGGCAGATTTTTTTGTAATTTATTGTGATCCCTAGATGAGAGCAAAGGTGAATGGTGGTGTTTCTCGCTCTTGTTAGTACATGCTTGGTGGTGGCAGTCAGGAGCCAGTTGTCTAAGTACGGAAACACTCGGAATCCTCAAGTGAGCTGTGACCACTGCCATGTATTTGGTAAACACTCTAGGGGCTGTAGTGAGACCAAAGGGCAGAGCTCAAAACTGGTAGTGACTGGCTCCCAGCTGAAAGCTCCAATAACTCCTGGATCACTTGTCCACTTTGATATGATAGTATGCATCCTGGAGATCTATCGAGCACATCCAACTGTCTTTTCCCAGGAAGGGGAGCATCGACTGCAGTGTCACCACCTGGAACTTTGATTTTTTTTTTTACAGACTTGGTTAGTCTGCTGAGATCCAAAATGGGCCTCCAGTCCCCTGTCTGTTTTGGAGCTAAAAAGAACCTTGAGTAAGTTCCGGTTCCAAATTGGTCTGCAGGGACAGTCTGGATGACTCTCTTGTCTAGCAACTTTTGTATTTCTAGAGTTGCATGATCCCTTTGACTGGGTGGAACATCTGAGATTGATTTTGTTTTTAAGGGGAGAAAAGAAAAGGGAATGTAGTAACCTCTGGATATGATCGTGTGTACCCATTTGTCTTTGGTTATTTCTAGCCAGGCGCTTGGGTACAAAGATAAGCGACCTCTGATTTCCTCCAGAGATGGACAGATGGGTCTCTTTCAGGAGTGCTGGAAGGGCTTCCCTGGTTTTGTGGACTCCCTCTGTTGCATGGTTGGTGTCTTCCATTGTTACATCCCCCTCTGCCCCTGGGGGAAGAATCACCACGTTTCTCCTGGAAAGCTCTCTGGGATTTTTGAAACCATATTTTTCCACCTTCTGACCTTTGGGATAAGGTCTGGTAGGTAGGGAGAAATGGACTCCAGTGGCAGGCCGAGTCTTTCCTTCCTGTTCACACCTGGTTAGTGTCTCTTTGACTTTTGGCCCGAACAAGGATGAGCCATCAAAAGGGGCATTAATAAAGGAAGACTTAAAAGGTTCTGCAAAATCACATAAGTGCATCCGAATGTCTCCTTAAGGAAATTCCTGTACCCGCTGCCCTACTCGCTCCATCAGCTGCATAAGAAATGAGACACATGGAGGAGTTTACCACTGAATTTAAGGTGGAGAGCTGACAGGAAACCTTGTCTGAAATGCCCACAGCTACAGAACCTTGGAGGGTATCTCCTAGCTCCTTCAGGAGATCTCTCTGAAGCCTAGTGAAATGGGTCAGATAGTTCAGCGACCTGAGAGCAAAGGATGCTGAAAAAAACATGTGCTTTCCATATCTGTCCATCGTGAGAGACTCCTTATTCAGCAGATGGACAGACAAGGATGTCTGTGAGAGCTCATTCTTGGTGGCTGTTGCCACCACCATAGCATCAACTGGGACACAATAGCACAAAATCTAAGTCAGACCAGTAAAGTTACTCATAAGAATAACGTGTAGTCAAAAAAAATAAAAACGAGAGAGTAATACCACAGCAGAAACTTTAATATCGACGAAAATAAATAAAGTAAGTGAATAAAATCAAGATGAGTGCTTCTGGGTATCAAACCCTTCATCAGATCTAATATCATACATAAACTCACACTATTTATATATACAAATATCCAATCAATTCTTGAAAAAACATGTCAAAAATACAAACTTAGGAATGTTAAAAAGTTATCAATAGCAACTGTCCAGTCATCTACTATAAATTTAAATACATCCAATCATGACAGCATCTAAAAACTTTAATGCAGGTATTGACCACTGTCATTAAAAACAATGGTTCTCATTGCACCAAAATGCAAAGCAAATATATTCATTGGATGTCCTTCAAGGATGCATCTGCAGTCCTAACATATGGGTTGTCCTGCCTCAGGCAGCCCTTTGGTCGGCCGGATTCCAAAGTCTGGGTCTGGCCTCGGCTGATGTCGCACTTCACCCGACGTCATAGCTGCTGTTTATTGGGTATAAAGGCATCAGCCGATGCCATTTTCCTCAGTCTTTCTTGCAGCGGTGCGAAGCAGAAGCTGTTCGCAAGTGCCGGTCGGTCAGATCCAGAGATTTCTACTACGAAGACTTCTAAAAGCTAAGTACCCGTTGGGGACTCTTTCTTGCCTCAGCCGATGTCAGACAAAGTAAATAATTGTTTAACTTGTGGGAAACAAATACCTCATAAGGATTTCCACTCTTACTGCCTTCCTTGCTTAGGCCCAGACCACGACGTATCAGCTTGTCTAGCCTGTGCTTCCTTCAACCGACGGACACTTAGACGTCGGTCGGAGTTTGCAGAGGAGTTTTTTGGTCCCGCTTTTGCATACAAAATGCCGTCGGAGACTCCGACTACTCAATTAGCTAAAAAGCGCAAGGAAAAGGACCGTCACTCGCGGCCCGCGGTTTCGGCTGAAACCACGGTTAGGCCAGCCGCGAGTGTCTCGGTTTCGGCTGAAACCGATCCCCCGGTTCTTCCTTCGGCCGAAAGCATGCCTCCGATAGCCGAGGCCTCACAGAGCATGGCTGAATCTGCTACTGAATTTACTGCTACAGAAGCAGGCACCCAGGATTTGTCAGACACTGTCCCTTTAGACATATCTACCCCTGCACGTGGGGCTGCTAGACCCCCTTCTTCTATGTCTATCAAGGCTTTTGCCAGGTCTAAAGCAGCTAAATCTTCTAAGGCCTTACCTGCTAAAACTCCTGCACATAGGCCTACCTCTAGTTCCCAAATGCTCAGCCTGGCTGAGGATCTAATTTCTTTGATCAGGGGATCCCAACCTCACCCAGACAGGGTCTCTCAGCCCCCTCCAGACAAAAGGCCTAGGACTGAACTCCCGGAACCTGTCTCTACAGATTACTCCTCGGATGACTCAGACATTTCAGACCCTCATGAAGGCCCATATTCTCCTTATGAGGATTCTGATGCAGAAGACTCCATTCCTTCTGCTTCTCCTCCTGAAGAATTTTCCTTTGGGGAAACTTTGCATGCTATGAGGGAACACTTCCAATGGCAGGGCCAGGATTTTTCAGATTCAAGGAAAAGGCTTAGGACCTTTTTACACTTACCACAGCATAGGCCTTTAGCCATTCCGCCAGTACTAACAGTTGTTGATGATGCATATAATGATGCCTGTACTGCCCCTGATTCTCTTCCTCCGGCCCCTGCCAAACCAGACAGATATTACAGGGTCCCGGACACACATTACCATTTGTATAAGGCTCCTGTTGCAGACCCTGAAACCATTTCACAGGGCCCTAAAGGTGTGGCAGCTGCCTCTGCCAAAACACCTCCTCCCTCTGAAAGGGAATCTAGAGCATTAGAGAGATGGGGTAAAAGGTTTATACTTCTGCTACTCTTTGGCCAGGGCCTTGAACTGTCAATTTCACATGATTCAGTACCAGGAATTTTTGTTAGACCAGATAAACAAAAAACTGTCTTCTCCTGAACCTTTAGATCGCAAGTCCCTTCAGGATTTGGTACATAACTCTCAGCAGGTCAGTAACCATTCCTTAAAATGTGGCTATGATGCACTGGAGGCTTCCTTTAGATCAGCTATGACTGGAACAGTGATTCGAAGGCATGCCTGGTTAAAAGAGCAATCCTTACCAGACCATGTTAAGTCAAAACCTCTAGATGCTCCCATGGAGAAACAAAGTTTGTTTGGCTCCCCTGCACAGGAGGTTCTAAAGAAGGTGGAAGAAAAAGCAAAATCTGTCCAAACAGTCAAGGAATTCTTACAGGTCCAACCTCCGAGGTTTAGCCGAAATTGGCCTTCGAAGAATTGGTCCTTTCCAGACAACTCCAGAGCCCAGAGAGGCAGAAATAGACGCCCCAGAGGCAGAGGTCAATCTAGGGGTGCCTACAGGGGACGTCAGTGGCAACCTACCAACCAGAGAAATACTGCCACAGATTCAACTACAACAACTTCCACAGGGCAGACACAATGACTTGGCTCTAGTTCCGCCTACCAGGGAACAACTGGAAGCACCCTTGGGCGGTAAGCTAGCCTTATTCTCCGAAAACTGGCATTACATTACAGGAGACAAATTGACTTTACAAACAATAGACAAGGGCTACAGGTTTCACTTCCACACTCTACCAAAAAAGAGAGGAATGCCAAACCTACCACCAAGCCAAAAAACAGACGCTCTAAGACAAGTCAACAACTTACTAAGGATGAGAGCTATAGAAGAGGTACCACCTATGGAACAAGGCCAAGGATTTTACTCCAGGCTTTTCCTTGTACCAAGAAAAGAAAATCAATGGAGACCTATTCTAGACTTGTCCGCACTGAACACATACCTCATTGTTCCAAAATTCAAAATGCTGACCCTCCAGCAGCTTCTTCCCATGCTGGGCAAGGAGTCTTGGCTGGTGACTCTAGATCTCAAGGAGACATACCTGCATGTCCCTATACGACCAGATTGCAGAAGACACCTCAGATTTCTTGCAGGATCAGAGCATTATCAATTCTCAGCATTGCCTTTTGGCTTATCTACTGCGCCCAGAGTATTCACGAAATGCCTGGCATCAGTAATTGCTCATTGCAGGCTTCAGGGAATTCAAATTTACCCATACCTGGACGACTGCCTAATACAAGCGGACAAAAAGGCAAAATTAACAAAAGATTTGGAAAATGTCATACAACTGTTGCAAGCTTTGGGATACACGGTCAACATGCAAAAGTCAAGACTAGTACCATCCCAAAGGATAACATTCTTGGGTGCAGAACTGGATACATCAACTCAAATGGCTTTTCTCACAGAAGAAAAACAAAAGCAACTACCAGCCTACTTCATGACATTAACAACACAAATTCGGCTTACTGCAAGGAAAGTCCTGCAAGCCCTGGGCTACATGGCATCATGCATAATATTGGTTCCACATGCCAGGCTGCATATGAGAAAGCTACAATGGTACCTAAGGAATGTATGGTCTCAACACAAGCACAGTCTAGAAGCCCAGATTCCAATAATTCCATGCCTGAAGCAAGAATTCCTGTGGTGGGCTCAGGCCTGTCAGTGCAACAGAGGCTTGCCTTTCCACAAACCTCATCCAAGCCAGACCATCACCACGGACGCCTCAGATCTAGGATGGGGGCACACATGGTGGATAAGTGTATTCAAGGCCTATGGACCCAAGACCAGCTGAATCTACACATAAATCTAAAGGAGATGCTGGCAGTGAAAAATGCGATCCAGGCATTCAGACCACTCCTTCAACGGGGTCATCTGCTGATAAGGACCGACAATACCACAGTCATGTGGTACATCAACAAACAGGGAGGTACACATTCATATCCTCTATGCCGGATGGCAATGGACCTGTGGAATGTGGCCCTGAATCTCAACATTCAACTTCAGGCCAGATTCGTACCAGGAAAAGAAAATTCTCTAGCAGACACCTTAAGCAGAACTACCACGGATGCTCACGAATGGATGCTGCATCCAGATATCTTCAAAGTCATAACAAAGAAATGGGGACTACCAGAGACAGACCTGTTCGCCTCCCCACACAACCACCACTTGAAGAAATTCTGCACAAGAGCATACCACCCACTTGCTTGGAGGGTGGACTCCCTTTCCTTCAGCTGGAAAAACCTGACAGCATATGCATTTCCACCTCTTCCCTTGATGTACAAAGTTCTACTGAAGATCAGAGAGGATCAGCCAAGGGTAATCCTGATAGCTCCAGACTGGCCGAGGCAACATTGGTACCCGCTACTGAGAAGCATGTCTCGGACACACGCATGGCCTCTACCTCTATGTCCCTTACTTCTAACACAGGACAACTACAAGATCCTACATCCAAACTTGAAAACACTGCAGCTAGCTGCTTGGAATATTGCATAAAACAAAATAACCCAGGTTTATCTCAGAGGGTTAAGGACATTATCCTGGAGGCACGCAGACCTTCCACAAGGAAGACTTATTCAGCCAAGTGGAAAAGATACCTCATCTGGAGTGCAGCAAAGGGAGAAAATGTCTCATTGGCAAACATAGCACACATCCTGGAATATTTAGCAGAACTGTTCCACAATGGCCTGTTTTACTCCTCCATTAAGATTCATGCATCAGCAATTTCAGCAAATTACAACATGGATCCTCCTGTTTTCTCTCATCCTCTACTCAGGCAGTTCTTGAGAGGAATCAAAAATGTAAAACCTCCAAGGAAGCCACCTTTACCTACATGGGATCTCAACTTTGTGCTGGAAAAGTTAACACTTCCTCCTTTTGAACCAGCAGCAACAGCAGAATTACAGTTCTTGTCTTGGAAAACTGCTTTCCTGCTAGCAATCACTTCAGCAAGAAGGGTATCTGAGTTACAGGCATTAGTGGCAGTACAACCCTTCCTTATCTTCCATCAGGACAGAGTCTCTCTGAGAACTAACCCTACCTTTATGCCAAAAGTGGTCTCCAGAGTATCATTGAACCAAGCAATTCATTTACCTACATTCTTCCCCAACCCACAGAACAGGGGGGAAAGACTACTACATACCTTGGATGTGCACAGACAATTACGCTACTATCTGGACAGAACTAAGACCAGCAGAAAAACTGACCAGCTTCTGGTAGCATATGCAACAGGAATGCAAGGAAAAGCAATAACAAAACAGACAATCTCAAAATGGATAGGAAATTGCATTCGATTTTGCTACTCTTTTCATGGAAAGACAACTCCTGAAAATATCAGACCTCATTCCACAAGAGCTACAGCCACCACTACAGCTTTCCTACGAGGAGTGGCTACCAAAGACATTTTAGAAGCTGCTACTTGGAGCTCCGTGCATACATTTGCCAAGCATTATAATCTTCCCTTATATTCTAGATCCCGAGCAGGTTTTGCAACTGCTGTTTTGCAAGGAATCTTAACTACACCATCTTTATCTTAGTGCCTCCTCCCCCAGTTTGGCTATGGTATTCTACCCATATGTTAGGACTGCAGATGCATCCTTGAAGGACATAGTACAGTTTTGTACCTACCATAAATGTAGATGTCTGATAGGTATGCATCTGCAGTCAGGATTACCCACCCTCCTTCCCCTCTGTGGTATTCCTAGGGTATTTACCCCTCTTTTAGCTAGCTGGGGGAATCTATTATGGTGTATTTGTTTGTATATATGTATATATATGTATATATATATATATATATATATATATATATATATATATATATATATATATATATATTCATATATTGCTTGCTCTCTACTGTTTGGAATTATTTGCATTTATCCAAATTTAGCCTTCCTAGAGGGCACCTGGCATCTGGGGCAAGAAACACTGAGGAAAATGGCGTCGGCTGATGCCTTTATACCCAATAAACAGCAGCTATGACGTCGGGTGAAGTGCGACATCAGCCGAGGCCAGACCCAGACTTTGGAATCCGGCCGACCGAAGGGCTGCCTGAGGCAGGACAACCCATATGTTAGGACTGCAGATGCATACCTATCGGACATCTACATTTATGGTAGGTACAAAACTGTACTTTTACTACACACCAATGAAAGTCCTGAATCAAGAATTAGCACCAGTTGCTATATTCACTTCCTTTTCAGATCAATGTAAGATTCATCCACTTAATCATTTAGCCATAGCTAAATGGTTACTAATAAATAAAAAACAAACTTACATTAGTACTTATAAGTCATTAGACCAAAGAAAATCAAGGTAAATAAAACATCATGCACTTGGCGCATTTGCAGAAATAAAAAATGCATGAACTATCATAACACAATCTAATGGCATTATTGGTTGAAAATTCCAAAACGGCACATTCATTGGTGCATGATGAGCAAATAGAAGCCCAATATGATAAAATCTCACCAATCAATTTTAAATAAAGGATTGTCCTTTATTCCAGCAACTTCTTCTAGACATCACAAATTTAGTTTTGACATAAAAAATGTTGCCAGGAATGTGACATTAAAAAAAATTTCTGCAATAATAGTCTTTTGAACACTGATGATATCAGTACTGGTTGTTTAATGGTTCCTACACTACATCTCTTAGTTGAAGCCTTTGTGAAACCTTGTGAGAATGAAGTATTTCAACTGTGAAAGAACAGCAATAGAGGCTTTTACAACCTAGATAAGGAGGAAAGGGATGCATTGAAACATCTAATGGACAATAATCAAATAGTTATAAAGCCAGCAGACAAAGGACAGAGAATGGTATGAAAAGAAGATATACACGCAATCACAGGCTTTAAGGCTAAATAACATACCCAACACACTAGTAATAGGTGACTCTATAGTCAGGCACACTGACGTCCCACTCACTAGGCTGAACAAGGAGAAGGTTACTGTTAGCTGCCTGTCGGGTGCCAGGATCCGCCAAATAACACAAGCACTCAGGTCACACCAGAACAAGTACAAATATGACTCTGTCATTGTCCATGTTGGTGTGAATGACCTGAGCCATACCTCCTTGGACTACATGAAAAGAGACATGGAAGAGCTCTCTGATCACGTAGCCCAGGCCGGTATGACCCTGTCCCTGAGTAGCATCCTGCCCTCACCAAGAATGATACCATGGTATGAAGAAAAAAATTATCAATTTCAACAACTGGCTAAGTTTCTGGTGTCATTCAAAGGGGATCCAGTGTCTGTCCGCCTGGGATGACATGCACGACAAGCCACACTGCTTCGCTAGAGACGGCTTGCACCTGTCACCCTTAGGCTTTTGAATATTGGCCAAAACTCTTGCTTCCCCCACAGTGCCTTTTTTAGGCAAGGCTCAAAAGACAATCCCACTGCCGTAAATAGCACAAGTAACAAAAAACTGAGGGTAATGCTACTCAATGCCAGAAGTTTAAACCTCAAAAAGTACACACTCGAGGCACTCCTCAATATGGAGAAAATCGATATATGTGCAGTAACAAAAACCTGGTTTATGGTTTAAGGCTCCAGAGAGCACCCCAGCACTACCAGACTACAACTCGTACTATACATTTTGGCCACAGAACTCGGACCGAAATACAAAAGGTGGCGGTGTATCTATATTCTTCAAGGATACCCACACATCCAGGTTAGTGGCACAGCAAAACTGCAATTCAAATTGTAGCTTGCTATAGATCACCCACCATGTCCCAGGACCCCCATTCTGCATTTCTGGAAACACTGGGAAACATAAAGGTCCTACCAATCACCCTAATATTGGGTGATTTCAATTACCCAAACATTAACTGGGAGAACTACTTAAGTACTAACTCCCTTGCCCAACATTTCCTAGAATTTATAAACTCAAATGCCCTGGATCAACATATCAACACTCCCACCAGAGGTGACAAAATATTGGACCTGCTCATCATCAACATGGGTGACCAGTGTTCCACACTGGAGGTCAACCCGTTGCTGGTTAGATATGACCATAAACAAATCACTCTGGATATCCACATTCAGCCCCCAGCCCCAGTCAAGGAAACCACAGTGAAAAACTTTTCAAAAGCAAACTTTACGTTACTTAAGCCCGAAGTGGAAAGTTTCAAAGCCCCCATGATAAAGGATAATGCTGTCCAAGCTGCAAAATACTTTACTAATGCATTCTATGGGCACCTACAAGAATGCATGGATTGTGCTATCCCAAGCAAAACCAAGAATCACTCCTCCAAGGAAAGGAAACCAGTCTGGTGGACCCCTGCCATAAACAAGCTATACAGAACAGAAGGAGGAAACTAGTACAGAAATGAGCAAAATCCCAAGAAGGGAAGACATCCCTGATCAGTATCAGCAAGAAACTATGATCCCTCATAAAATCATCCAAGGCTAGCTTCGAAATAAAAATTGCCAAGGACTCCAAAGATAACCACAAGGCAATTCTTTAGGTATGTCAAAAATCTAAGTGGCAATGCTCAGATCTGCTCGAAGTTAGTGCAGAATGGCACAAAATACACTGAACGGACCGATATCGCCAACATCCTGGCAGCCCGGTTCAGTGCAAACACCCCCCCCAAAAGGGCCCATAACCATATCAGAAGAATGTAGATCCCCTGAAATCACAGACACTCAGGTTAAAACAGCCCTCTCCAAATCCAAAAACACAGCATCAATAGGACCGGACGGTGTCCCAGGCTGCGTCCTACACAAGCTCAAAGACGAACTAACCCCTCACCTAAACACACTGTTCAAACTCAGGCTGTCCACAGGCTACGTACCCATAGAGTGGCACAGAACAAAGGTTATTCTGCTCCACAAAGGTGGAGCCACAACAGACCCCAGAAACTTTTGCCCTATAAGCCTGACTAGTTTGGTCTGCAAGGCTATGGAGCGCATCATTATGGAACTCATTAACAGAGACATTGTGAACCTCCAAACACTGGACCCTACCCAATTCGACTTTAGGGGCAGATCATGCCTCCTAAACCTGGTGGACTTCTTTGAAACAGTTACCAAGGATATAGACGAGGAAAGGTGGTACACATAGCCTACCTAGACCTTGCAAAGGCCTTTGCCATCATTCCCCCTTCTGGTATTATAGACAAGCTCACCAGCCTGAAAATAAACCCCTATGTCACAAGATGGTTTGCTAACTGGCTCATGGACAGAACCCACATGGTGAGAGTTGCGGGAGCTAGGTCTGACTTTAAACCGGTTACAAGTGGCATTCCCCAGGGCTCAGTCCTAGGACCCCTCCTGTTCGGCATATACTTCTCAGAGGTACAGGCAAGCAAAGGAGGACTATGGCTGACCAAGTTCACAGATGACTGCAAACTAGGGGCTATAATTGGCTCTCCAGCTGACACAGAAATCTCCAAAAGGGTCTCACTGAGACAGATACCTGGTGTCAAAATCATTGCCTCAAGCTAAATGCCAAAAAGTGCATAGTCATCCCCTTTGAAAAAAAACAAAGTACCCACAAACTACCACATAGGTGGTAGTCCCCTAAATATGGAAGACGTAATAAGGGATCTGGGGACCCAAGTAGATAGTAATCTCTCCTTTGATAATCACGTTGCCAAAGTGGTTAAAAAATCCTTCTATGTGGCCCACCTAATCACAAAAGGGTTTGCATCCAGATCAAAAGAGGTCATTGTGCCCCTCTACTCATCACTCATCAGACCCATCATAGAGTACAATGCCCCATTTGGGATGTACCTTACAAGACACCTGCAACAGCTGGAAAGACCACGGAAGTACCTCACCAGGAGGATCACTGGCCTCAAACAGATGCCCTATGCAGCTCGATTGAAGAAACTCCAGCTGTACTCGGTTGCATCCCACCTACTCAGAGATGATCTCTGCCTGGCATACAAGGCCATGTCCAACCCAGAATTGATGGACATGTTCCACCTAAAGAAAACCATATCCCCTCGTTCCACACGCTCTAGGGACCTAAACCTCACCACAACAATAAATAGGATGTGCTGGAGGGATAGATTCCTGTCCCAGAGACTTCCCATGCTTTGGAACAAGATTCCAATCTACATTAGGCAGAGCTCCTCACTAACACTCTTCAAGAGAAACCTTGATGAGTGGATGGGAAACAGAAAGTTTACCCCAGGGATCACTTCAGTGGCTCTGCTGGACAGAGGCACAGGGAACTAATCTAAGGGGGCAGCAAAAGCCAACACATTCTTGCTAGGCTTATAAATGCCTTCGGGCAGATAGCCTAGTACCTACCTATGAACCTATGAACTACTGAGAGATGAGAGCACATACACATCCCTACAAAAATGTGACTTGGAAAAAGTAATACAAGGTGTTGAATATACCTTATATGACCTCATGATTACACACCTCATAACGTAAGACCTATATGAATATCTATTGGTAAAAGATCCGGTCATACCAGAGATAAAAGGATTACCCAAAATTCATAAACATTTGTCCAACCCCCCCCCCATGTGACCCATAGTTTCAGGAGCAGGTTGGGAGACAGAACCGTCATCCATCTATGTAGAAGGCATGTTAAAAAAGCATTGAACAAGACCCAAACTGTATTAAAAGACACTCAGGATTTCATCATTAGTCTTTCTACATTTTGTCAGATGAAACACTTACAAGGAAATGAATACAATGAAGTGGATATTAAACACCTGACATCTCTTTTAGAGATTATTCTGGATAATAATGTCCTTATGTATGATGATCTCTACTATATACAAAAATGAGGGGTAGCAATGGGAACCTCCTGTGCCAACTCATATTCCAACTTGGTTATGGCACAGTGGGAGAAAGATGTTTTATTTAATGATCTCAATATGTGGAAAAAAAAGCATCTTTTGTACTATAAGAGGTTTGTGGATGATATTTTATTCCTGTGGGATGGTGATGGAAGACAGTTGCATATGTTTGTTGATCATTTAAAATCTGCCACCGACTTTTTGGACTTTGATGTCCATACTTCTGAACATAAGACTGACTTCTTATGAAAGAAGCAGATGGCACAATTGTGATGAGTACATACAGGAAAGACTGCTGGAGGAACAACTCTTTACATTGATCCAGTATGCATCCACAACACATATTCCCACAGGTCATCAAAAACAAGTTCTTACGTCAGTCAAGACTTAACACAGGGGATGATGGATATGAGCAGAAAGTAACAGACACTAAATCTGAATTAAGAGAAAGGGGATACAAGGAGAATGAGATTGACAGTATTGCGAATGAGGTACAACAGCAGAGAGGAAGCAAAGGCAAACCCTATTTCTAGAAGAAACCATGTTGATAACAGGTGCATTATGAAAGATGGGCGACCTGAGATGAGATGCACTTTGACCTATAGTTGAGATGCGAGACAAATATGTGCTATAATTAGAAATAATTGGCCAATGTTAACAGCTGACAACACCATCAGATGGATAGTTGGTGACACACCTAAATTCTGCTATAAGAATAAAAAGAATCTTAAGCAACTGTTATGTAATAACCCTATCAAGCAAGCTAGAGTTATGCATGGCTTGAGATGTGGAACCTTCAGATGGGGTCACTGTACAGCCTGTCCCATGATGGTAGTTTTTGAACATCCTGTAACAAGCAGATGCTATAGACTAAATATGTATGTAGAACTAAGAATATTGTTTATGTGGCCACGTACATTATGCACAAGTTTTTTCGCTGGAAAAACAGTGTGTCAGCTTAGGGTTCACATGCAGGCACACTTGAGAGATATAAAGAATCAAGTTTCTACCAATGCTCTAAGTAAACATGTTATGTGCAATCCGGAACACACCTTTTGTTTTATGGCTTTACAAATAGTATATTCTACTGCGAGAGGAGGTAATTTAAAAGAAACAACAGCATATGAGGAAACCAAATGGATAGCAGACTTAAGAGCTGATAAGGAGCAAGAACTTAATGAACTACTCCCCTTAAAACCGGTGTTAAAGGGGCACTGGCTCGTTTCTTAAACTGCATTTCTGCCTCGGACCGAAGCTGAAATACTGTCACTCACTTGGGTAATCACCTCCCTTTTTTGTGATATCATTCGCAACGTCCTAGCAATCCCACCCACAATATTAAGTCACTTAAAAATACCTGCAAACCTGTATTCCAGTGCTGTTTCGGTTCCCTGTGGCATAAGATACTGAGTGCTTTGGTTCCCCGCTTCACATGGTGCTCCTTACTTTTTCTGCATTGTTTTTTTTTTTTTAGGTAAGTATTTCGTAAGGCAGTAAATTCAAAAAGTTTTCAAAAGTGTGCTCTTTCCTCGATGCTAGACAATTGCAATAAGTCCCTAACTGCCGGCACCTAACACACATTTCACTTTTCAGACTTCAAATTCTTGGGTAGCTCACCTATCAATCGCACCCATTTAATGAGGACCGGTAAAATGTAAAAATGTGGCAATTATACCAAATCTGGACAGCAGCGAGGTTTGTGGACAGCACCGCCCCCCCCCAACCTATTCGGAAAAAAAGCGTTTGTGTGTGTGAGTGTGTCTGTTTCTGTTTGTGAATGCAGAAGAGAGTGTGTATGTGTGTATGAGAGAGACTGATTAGTGTTTGAGAGAACGAATGGTGCGTGCATGAAAGCAGATTGTGTGCGTTTGTGAATGCAGAAGAGACTGTGTGTGTGTGTGTGTGTGTGTGTGTGTGTGTGTGTGTGTGTGTGTGTGTGTGTGTGTGTGTGTGTGTGTGTGTGTGTGTGTGTGTGTGTGTGTGTGTGTGTGTGTGTGTGTATGAAAGAGAGAAAGTGAACAGTGCGTGACAGAAAGAACGGTGCGTGCATGAAATCAGATTGTATGTGTGTATGAGTGCAGAAGATTGTGTTTGTATGAGTGTGAACAGTGCATGAGAGAACGAACGGTGCGTGCATGAAAGCAGATTGTGTGCGTTTGTGAATGCAGAAGAGACTGTGTGTGTGTGTGTGTGTATGAAAGAGAGAAAGTGAACAGTGCGTGACAGAAAGAATGGTGCGTGCATGAAATCAGATTGTATGTGTGTATGAGTGCAGAAGATTGTGTTTGTATGAGTGTGAACAGTGCATGAGAGAACGAACGGTGCGTGCATGAAAGCAGATTGTGTGCATTTGTGAATGCAGAAGAGACTGTGTGTGTGTGTGTGTGTGTGTGTGTGTGTGTGTGTGTGTGTGTGTGTGTGTGTGTGTGTGTGTGTGTGTGTGTGTGTATGAAAGAGAGAAAGTGAACAGTGCGTGACAGAAAGAACGGTGCGTGCATGAAATCAGATTGTATGTGTGTATGAGTGCAGAAGATTGTGTTTGCGTGAGTGAACAGTGCATGAGAGAACGAACGGTGCGTGCATGAAAGCAGATTGTATGTGTGTGCAAATGCAGAATAGACTGTGTATGAGAGAGCGTGAACAGTGCATGAGAGAATGAATGGTGCGTGTGTGCATATCTCATAACCTCTTAGGGCAAACAGTTTGTACAAAGCCAAAAATAACAGGGGTCAAAGGGCCAAAAACAGGGGCAATTTTTAAATATTGCTGATATAAACTGAGAAAGTGGCTAGAATAACAGGTTTTGTGTCTGGCTGATTTACTGATAAATATTATGATGTTTGTTTTAATGCTGTTTGATTGCTTTCAACCCTATTGGCATTTTTTTTTTATTTTTTTACTTAAGTCATGCACATTTTCTGCTGTGAGTACAGTTTCCTATTGAGCATAGCCAGGCTCTCCATTTGAAGAAAAACTCTGTTAAGGTATTTCATTGCCACTATGACTAAATGGTGTATTCTGATTTATATTTTTCATACTGGTCCATATCAAATACATTATTTGGAATTCTATTGTCCAGATACTTTCATTGTACTGATAGACAGCTTCTATCTACACCAACCACCTTGCTGCTGTGATCTAAGAGGTGTTGGAAGGTAGTTAAATAGTACAATGTCTTGGGAGGAGTATAATATATTTTTACATAAAACATCACCATCTAATACTTGCAGATTGTTTTAGTTCCCATACACTTCTCCAAACATAACTAATTATTTACAAATTAATATTTTACTCTTATTACACCAAAAAATCTAGCTCACTGAGTGAGGTGGCCATAAATGTAAATGAACCAGTTTAACTAGTCCTAAAATAGAATGCTGACTGTCTATAATATAATGTGCTGTTTCACCTGTTAATTAACTTCACTATCAAACAAAGGAGAGTTAAATCCATATCTATGATGTGATGCAGTTGTGGGGTATAAATCCCGCATCCATATCCTTTGATTCCATGTGGTATAATACATTCATCTTCCAATCATCCTGAAATCCATTGAAATGCCAGTCCCAGGGATGATTGCTTTAAGTTGAATGCTTCCCAGTGTCCTGAAGTGTCCATGTATGCATAACTATATTCAAATCTTTGCTTTGTGTAATTTTAATAAAAAATAATTGAGAAGCTAATGCCTCAACATGGAAAAGATGCAAACCTGCATACATATACATGTTTGCTAACTCCCACAGAAAAGTTGGGTATAAACAATAAAGGTTTGCTTTTCCTTGTTTTTCTACTTAAAGGATTGTTTCAGCTGCAGAGTAGAGCAATGTTTGTACCAAATAGCAGGGTCACCTTTGCAAGGATAAACAATCGAAAGGCATGCCAGTACAGAGGGTTGCTGAGCATTCTTTCCCTGGGATTCATAACAATTGTGCAGGCTTCACACTAAGCCTGCACAATTTAAGAATTTAAGTGCAATGAGCAGCAGCACTAACTAAATACGTCTGCTGCTCATTGCACCCTCACATTTGCAAGCACCTTTTTCTGGCCAGCAATAGTGTTCATGGCCACGGAAAGGTACTTGCAGGCACGAGCATAGAATGTAAACAAAATGTTTACCTGTAGGCATATCTAAGATGTGAGAATGGACAGCAGAAAATACTATGAAAGAATTCTGAAGGAGGGAAGTGAAATAAGGGAATTGTACAAAAATAATAATTTATACTGCATATTTAATTGATAGGGAATGGGAAATGGGTGAAGTGTACTCATAACTGCAGGCAAATGTACTGAAATGTCAAAGAAACATTTCTTATAAATCCTACAATATTGGAATAATGATAATTAATGGTAATAACAATACCCGAGTTATGTGCATAAAAATGGACATGCTAACTAAGGATGCGATAGGGATATAAAGCTGAAGTATAACAAAGGGGAGTTAAAATGTGAAATACATGTTAATGAAATGCTGAGTTGAGATAATAGTTAGCAAGGATAGAAGATACATTATGAAATGAATGCAAACACTGCAGTTACTGCATATGCCATGTATATACAGGGAATTTATATATGCATGCCAACACCACTGATGTATTCTCCAACTCAGTATGTATGCACAAGAACAAATTAACCTTATAGCTGTCATACCATACATATCAGAAAGGGACATGCATTTGAAAATAAATGTTATTTGTACCTATAAGAGGGTGGTTTTATCACCTATACACTTAACAGACAAGCAAGTGTTGTCTAGTCCTGTAATTGTTAAATCATAATATAATAACACACAACATACATAACTGGCAAATAACACAGATTACACGACATTTCATGATTTCAAGTTTTTTACTAGTAATTTGCAAACTTCCCAGACATCTTATAGTAGGCATGATCACATGGATGTACATAAAACAGTATCATAACAGCAATTCAACAGCACCAACACACAAGAAAGTGTCATAACACAGGACCAATCACAATGTCTGATGGTCTGGCAGCACGTCATACAATAAAAAAAGTTTATGGAAGTCCTAATCTGCCATTAACCTGTATAGTGTAATGAAAACAATTGCAGTAATAGAGAAATGTTCTGGATGAAGACATGCAATACAGACTGTAATTATTTTGGAAAAAAGTAATGCCTGAGAGCAATGAATGACATAATAAAAATTTCCATCATATCATTTGTGAACACATGCTAGGACAGATACCAAAGCAATGCATACCAATCATGGATGCCACAGAAATTTACTTGGTTTCCTAAAGACCTCTGTATTGACTGCATGTGTCACAGTAGATATCAACAGAGGCTGTCATAAATAACTGAAATCAATGTGTACAGTAAAACAGGGGTTAAGAATATAATATGAACAATCAGAATTAGTCAGAATGTTGACAAGGAGCTACACGTATTACTGTTCACACAACAGTGAGTGATATAATATCAATGATTTTTTGACAAGGTGGGTGTTTCCATTGTGTAGTACACGCACACTGTCCCAGAAGTGAACCACTATCTATCTGTGTAGGTATACTGTACAATGCGCATGCCAAAGGAGCACTCACAGTATGACTTGTCCGAAATAACCATTTTACTGCCATACAATCACAACCTGTGGTGATATATCATTGTCCATCATAAAAGTGGATAAGAGTAACTTGATCTCAGTCATACATTACAGTATAAGGCCAAACAATGCTAGCAATCACTGAATATGATGTTGAACACCTGAGCATTTGACAACAGAAAAAAATGTCATCACATGTGTGAGATATGTCAGAATGTCAAGGCCCAACATCATGTTTTTTTGCTAAGATTATGTGTGCCTGCAGTTTTTATACTAAAGCAACAACGTACAGAATGTTGTCTCATTCCCTTATGCCAGAGGATCATGCTTATTAAATATGTTATGCAAGGAAAATGTAATCATGTCATCATTACTCTGAATAAAATCAGTGCTAAGAGAAATCATCATATCTTTTTGTAAGAGGAATCAATATCTATAAGTGTGCACATCCCAAGTTTTAGACAACAGTGTTAGTGACATGTACAGTCACAACAGGACTGAAACAATGCAGTCTGAGGAGTGGTAGCTGGATTTGAACTAACTACCTATGATCACAAGATACAGTTTAGTGCCTGAATCGCAAGAACTACATGACATATTGCTGTACAACTAGGACATTGCACAATTTATAAGCTGGATGCTTATGCAAAAAAGTGTTCGAAAGGCACAATAACACTGTACAGCTACAGAGAGTATATGCATCTGAAGAGTAGTCTACACATAATAAGGGTGAAAGACACATTCACAGCTGGCCTCAAACACCCTACATATACAGTTTCACAGTGTACAAAGTACAATATCAATGTCATGAAACACAGGAGTAGTCATACTCCAGCTGTGATATACTGCAGTTATGGTAGTATTATGTCATCATTTGTTGGCCAAAAATCTATTTCCCCTGGGTATGCTAGGATTTGGTAGTGTAACACTGTACTACTGTAAGTACAGCTCTTAAGTGGAAGTAACAGTCAGCTGTCTGTCAGGTGCCAGGATCTGCCACATAACACACACACTCAGGTCACTCCACAACAAGTACAAGTATGACTCTGTCATTGTCCATGTGGGTGTGAATGACCTGAGATGTACCTCTCTGGATTACATGAAAATGGACATGTAGGAGCTCTCGGATTATGTGGCCCAGCCAGGTATGACCCTAGCCCTGAACAGCATCCTACCATCGCCCAGAATGATACCGCTGTGCAAGCAGAAAATTATTGACTTAATTAATTGGCTAAGTTTCTGGTGTCATTCTAAGGGGATCCAGTATCTGTCTGCTTGGGGGGACATAATTGACAGACCTCAATGTTTGCCAGAGATGGCTTGCATCTGTCACCCTCAGGTTTTCGAATACTGGCTAAGGCTTTTGCCACCCCTATAGTGCCTTATTTAGGATGTGCTCCAAAGACCAAATTACCACTGTAACAGCTATAAATAAATGCAACCTGAAAGTCATACTGCTCAATGATAGGAGTCTAAATCTCAGGATGCACTCGCTTGAAGCCTTCCTCAAAATGGAGAACATTGACATCCGTGCTGTAACGGAGACCTGGTTTAAATCAGCATAAAGCATCCCTGTACTACCAGGCTATAACTCTTTCCACACTTTTAGGCCACAGAACTTGGACTGAAGCTCCAAAGATGGTGGTGTTTCCATATTCATTAATGATATGCACTCCTCCAGAGTAGTAGCCCAGTGTAATGCATCTGAGATACTTCAGGTACAACTAAGATTGGGCAAGACAGCGGTTCAGGTTGTAGCCTGCTATAGGTCCCCAACCATGTCCCAAGACTCTCACTCCACATTCCTAAGCACCCTGGAAAATACTAGGGCCCAACCCAACAATACTGGGTGACTTTAACTATCCCTCAATTAACTGGGACAAATATTCGTGCACCAATACACTTGCCCAACGTTTCCTGGAATTCATTAATTCCAATGCCCTGGATCAGCTCATTCTTAGTCCCACCATTTGGGCGCAACATCCTTGACCTGGTTATTACCAACATGGGGGATTGTTGCTCTACACTAATAGTCAATTGCTCCCTGGTTAGATCTGACCGCAAACTAATCACCATGGAAATCCATACCCCACCCACACCCCCCGCAAAAATAACCACCATGAAAAACTTCTCTAAAGCTAACTTTAGGCTCGTAAAAACAGAGATGTCTACCTTCACTGCACCCATGCAAATGGAGAATAGTTGCATGACTGCCAAATCATACACCAATGCACTGTATGGACACGTACATAAATGCATGGAACTAGCCATACTCAACAGAACCAAGATGCTCTCCTCCAAAAAAGGAAGCCGATCTGGTGGTCTCCTGCCATTAACAAACTCTACAACAGAAGCAAGAAACTGTTGCAGAAAATAGATGAAGTCCCAAGACTGGAAAACTCCCTCATTAGCCTTAACAAAAAGTTGAGATCCCTCATAAAATCCTCTAAAGCTACCTATGAAGGCAGAATTGCAGCAAATACTAAAGAAAACCACAAGACCTTTTATAGCTATGTCAAGAAGCTCTATGACAATACCCAGATTTGCTATGAGTTACTGCACAATGATAACTCCTATACTAAGCCAACAGATATTGCCAACATACTGGCCAACAGATTCAGTGCCTTCTTTAACCCTCTCTGCTCCCCTTAAAGGCCAATCACAATACTGGAAGAATGCCAGGCACCCAGCATTACTGTTGCACAGGTTAAGGCTGCATTGTCCAAGCTTCAATGGAACCAGACAACATCCCCTGTTGTGTTCTAACTACAAAGTGAACTGGCGCCACACCTGTGTGCCCTGTTCAATCACAGCCTCATCTCAGGCTTTGACTCTTCCAAATGGTGCACTGCTACAACCATACCTCTCCATAAAGGGGGAGTGACTATAGACCCTGGGAACACACTCCCCATTAGCCTGAAGTGTGTGATATGTAAGGCTATGGAACACATCATCATGGACATAAATAATGATATATGCAATCTCCAAACTCTGGACCCAATGCAGTTTGGTTTTGTGAAGGGCATATCATGCCTGCTCAACCTGGTGGACTTCTTTGATTCAGTCACCAGAGCTGTGGATGAGGGCAAGGTGATACATACAGCCTACCTTGATCTGGCTAAGGCATTTGATACTATTTCCCACTCAGGAATTATAGATAGACTCACCAAACTAGGCATCAACCCCTATACCACTAGATGGGTTGCAAATTGGCTCACTGATTCCACATTGTGAAAGTGCTGACCAGTCATGAGTGGAGCCTCACAAGGATTGGTCCTGGGTCCTCTCCTGTTTGGCATCTACTTCTCAGAAGTCCAGGCCAACATAGGGAGACTCTCTGGCTGACTAAGTTCACAGAAGATGGCAAGATGGGAGCCATCATTAACTCTCCGAGTGATGTAGACATTCTTCAGAAAGGCCTCACTGAGACAAACAATTGGTGCTAAAGCCATGGCCTTAAGCTCAATGCCAAAAAATGCATTGTCATCCCCTTTGGGAAAAACTCAGTTCCCACAAATTACCACATTGATGGTAGTCCAATAAGCACTGAAGGCATTATAAGAGATCTGGGGAAACAGGTTGACAGTAACCTCTCCTTCGACCACCACACTGCCACTGTGGTCATAAAGTTCTTCTATGTGGCACATCTTATTACCAAGGATTTTGCATCCAGAAGAAAGAGGTTATCATCTCTCTCTACTCTTCCCTCATTAGGCCAATTATCAAGTACAATGCCCCATTTGGCATGTAACTCACTAGTCACCTGCAACAGCTGGAGAGGCCACAAAAGTACCTCACAAAGAGGATCCTAGGCCTTAAACACATGTCATACATGGACAGACTCAAAAAAAACGCCAGCTTTTCTCTGTCTCATGTTGCCTACTAAGAGGCAATCTCTGCTTGACTTACAAAGCCATGTCTGACCCAGCTCTGTTAGAAATGCTACATCTAAAGAAATCCCAATCCCTCCACACCACATGCTCTAGAGACCTCAGCCTCATTATGACAATCAACAGAACATGCTGCAGGGACAGGTTTTTAACCAAGTGACTACTCATGCTATGGAATCGACTTCCCATACATGTCAAGCAGAGCACCTCACTCTTGATGAGCGGATGGGAAATAGAAAGTTCACCCCAGGGATCATTCCAGTGGCTCTACTCGATAGAGGCACTGGGAACTAATGTTGGATGGCATGAAGCCAGGGTAATTCTATGGGCTAGGCTTGTAAAGGCTCCAGGGCCATTAGCTTAGTACTCACCTATGAACCTATATGGTTGTGAGGTAGCCAACAGTATATGACAGTAATCACAGTCACACTGTTTAAGCGGTGATGGGATTGAACCACTTACTTATCTAGTTATAAAGCACATTTGTAGTAGCCACTGGCAAATACTGAGTACAAGTAAGGCACACAGCAACTATGAAGGGATTACATCAGCAGTGTATTGCCAAGGAGCTGTGTCTGTTAAAATGACTTTTATAGCCATCAAGGGTTGTAAAAGTTGCCAGTGTAGATGTTTTAAACCAATCCTGAATTCATTTACAGTCCACACACACTTGTAGAAGCTAAGCACTGCTGTATTCACATCTCATATCTTTCTAGTTACACATTTTAGAGAATAGTGTAAGAAACACAAGAGCCACAGGAAAAGTCTGACATTTAAAATGTGACAGTTCACTTTAGAAGGAATAACCTCATCAGTGTGTTACACCAGGGGCGTAGGCAGAGGTTATAATTTTGTAATTGTGTGCTCTTATTGCTGCCCCAACCCACCTATCATTAAAAAAAATGTTCTCACACCCCAGCACTTAAATGTTTGCATAATTTTCCCTCTAAAACCATTAAACACATTTTTTTTTATATGTGAAACTCTTATTAGAGGCATTTATTTAGGCAGTTATGGACATAGTATGGTCTAAAAAATCCATGGATCTGATGTTGTCATTTTCATTCATTTCTCAAAGAAATGGTTTGGATCCTATCCTTGGACCCAACTGGGCCACTTTCTCTAGATTCTAGGATCTTCCTA
>NC_056748.1:1169924075-1169941280 GCF_019279795.1 Protopterus annectens | reverse complement strand
GTTTTAAAATGTTTTCCCATGAGAATAACACAGCCTTGCAAGGCACCTGGTCAATTACAGTGTCCTTCTGTGATTGTAGCTGTTTCAAGGACCCTGGACTGTTCCGATACAGTAGTCAGTTCATTTCTTACTACGTTCCTTTGTCTCTCTGGTAAGGAGTTGTACTCTTATCTTCGATAGTGCTCACAAGGCCATCCTCCTCAGGGGAAGGGGTGATGTTATGCATGTACATACATTCATTTTTCTGTAACCCAGCGGATAATTAATGCTGAGAGACATAAGCCTGCTGTACTGGTTACTGCCAGGGTCAGAATTCGATCACACTACAGCTTAGCTTCACCAATTACATGCATGATCATTTCTACTGCCATATTGTACGGTACAATTCAATGCATTATATAGTATTTTGATTCTAAACTGGCACTTCCTGTGTGTTTCTATATATTTTTCTAACAACATCCATCCGACCATATGCATGTTGTTCCGTCCTTTACCTTGACCGTGTGTATTTGGCCGTCCGGCAATGCTACTCTCCACATGTGATGTCCCACCTTCCCCTTCTTTGCCTGTAGCACCCTGTTAGGACGTCCTGTTTGGTAGGCACATGTTCCGCTATATGTGTTTGACTTCTCTGCATAGCTAATCATCGATGCGGTAGTTCAACAACCCGACTTGTCCACATGTGTACAGTTATGTGCACCGTGGCGTGTGCAAACCTATATGGTTTGGACGGATACATACCACATGCGGGATGTACACATTCTGCACACACATTCACATGCAGCCATTTCCATATCTGTACCTGGGGTGGGTTGGTGACATGTGGGGTACGTATTTGCCCGCGTGGCACTGCCTAACACATACTTCTTACCACATTTCAGGTATGCACATTGTGTGTAGGTGTATAGCTGCACAAGGATGCTAGCTGGTTTGGGTGCACAGGTGTACATGGGTGGGACTTACATGCTACAATGAGCCTATTGTGTATTACATCTGCATGCATGGGTTCTGCTTCTGGATATTACACTTAAACATACGCCATCCTGTGTATGCGACAGACACGTTGCTGGGTGTGGGATATGTTGCTATGCACATGTTTGCCTGTGTTTAGGGTATCTTGGTTCCTTCCTGTTGTTGTGTCGACACAGCTACCCGGCTATGTACTCTCACTACTGCTTGTGACCATTATGGTTGACACCTTTTCCAATGCCCATAGTGGGACATGTTTTGTGGAAACATCTGATTTTGCAGGACAACACATACCCACGGCAAGTGGAGTTGACAGAACTTCACTTGTTTGCCATACTATACACTTATTCTGTTAGCATTTGGGTTCCTTATTCAGTTTCGTATGCCATGTATGTGTTTCATATACAAAATATATGTTTTATGCTACTATTACAGGTATATTGCGGGAATATTTTTGGCAGGGAATCTCAGGTCATTTGCCAGTTTTTCGATTTTTGCCGGGACACAACTGTCCAATGAGGGACTGTCCATGGCAAATTGGGACAGCTGGTAACCCTGGTAACCATGCCCATGTCGCTACTGGGGTTGCCACCTTTTCCAGTTGCCAAGGTGGGATATTTTCGGGACTCGCATCTGATTTTACAGGCCAACACATACACACGGTCACTATATAGCATAGAACTTCACTTGTTTGCCTAAATAAAAGCTTATTGTTGTGGCAGTTTGGTTGCTTATTCTGTTTCTTGTGACATTGAGATATTTCAGTTACAGAAATAACCAATTCATGCAACCATTACATTAAATACGGGATATCATTATGTCCTACAATCTTAGCACATTTGTCTTTTCTAATATTTTTATCGGGACACAACTGCCCATAGAGGACTGCCCTCGCAAAGTGGGACAGGTGGTAACCTTAGTCGCTACTCCTATGTCGGTGCGGCGCGCTGACATGCTGCGGTACACCTTCTCTGGGTATGACCACTGACGGTGCATTGCGGGACAAACGTGGTCTTAAGCGTATCCTTTGCTCCTTGGACGGGTACACTTAAGCCTTCGTGGGTTGTATTTGCTTCTCCGTTTAGTTGGGACGGGTACTATGTTGCATACTCTACGTGCGTTTCATTCTGCATGGGCCCTGGCTGCTGCCATTACTATTATGGGCGGACCGTGGCAGTCAGCACATTAGGTTGCTCACCGCCTGCCGGCTTAGCTACGCCTCCGGACACATCCTACTTGGGCTCGCTCACGTACACTACGCACGTGTCTGTGGTTGCGGCGCACTCTCATTACTATGCATATGGCGCTACTACGCCAGCTATTCACTGCACCGCCAGCGCAGCCCTTACGCCGGCCTTGCGCCGAGCTTCATGAATCCCGGGGATTGTTTTGTGATGTCTTTTAACCATTTCTGATGTTGTGCTACCTCTAACAAAGTTCTATTATTCCCAACCTCCAGATCAAAAGGTAGTCATGTGGGCATTTTTCTGCCTGTCATGATTTCAAATGGTGAAATCCCTGTTTTGCTATTTGGGGTAGCTCTTACCCCTAGCAAAATTCCTGGCAAATGTTGTACCCAGTCCCTTCCCTTTTCCAAGCATGCCTTTTTTAGTCTTTCCTTAATGGTTTTGTTCATTCTCTCAACTATTCCATTGTACTGTGGTAGGGTACATGAAATCTTTGTTGTATTCCTAACAAATTACACATTTGTTTGATTAGCTGAATGACAAATTGTGGCCCATTATCAGACTCGATAACCCGTGGCCATCCCCAGTAGCAAAAAATATTTTTCCATAAAGCTTCTGCTGTTGCCTTAGCGGTTGTCTTTTTGGTAGGAATTGCTTCCGCACACTTTGAAAACACATCTACCACTACTAACAAGTAGTGATACCCTCCTTTTGCTGGTGGTAATCGTCCTGCATACTCTACTTGAACAGCATACCATGGTCCATCTGCTGGCATGACCCTGTGTAACTGAGGCTTTTTACTTTTGGCATTAACCTGTAAACAGATTAAGCACTCTTCTGAAACTAGCTTACACAATTTCTTTAAAGGTGGATTCCAATACTTTTCTTTGACCACTGGCCATAATTTTTCACTACCTAAATATTCTGATGATGTCCTGATGACTGTATTTAACCAACTGTTTTGCTAGTTGGTATGGCACATAAGGCAATTTTAATCCTTTTGTAGTGGTGTTAAACCCAGAATTCTCTAGGTGGGACCCCTTCTGTCATGCATTGACTAGTTTCTTCTTCCAAACCTCAGTGATATCCCTGGCCTGGTTTAATATGCTAACTTGTTATACTGCTTCAACTGATTTTAAGTCCAGATACAACTGCCATCCCGTCTTTGCTGCCTGTTTGGCTAAGGAGTCTGCTTTTGCATTTAATCTGAACACTTCTGAGGTCGGTTTTTGATGGGCTTTTATCTTTAACATACTGAATTGCCCGTGTACATTTTTTTGCCGTATGGTTTTCCACATATTTTGCAAAACTTCTGCATGTTTCAGTGGTTTTCCTGCACTATCTATAAAACCTCTACGAGCCCATATAGTCAAGTGTAAACGTAATGAGTTTACTACATATGCACTGTCAGAGTAGATATTGACAGGATTATAGTGCTGTAGTACGTACAGTACTGCTTCTAATTCAGCCCTTTGAGCTGACATGTGACCTGTCAGCTGCACCAGCTCTGGAACTCCCAAGTCTGCCTTTTCTGGTTACTGCAAATCCTGTCACATACTGTCCATTTTCCCAGTACCTGACTCTGTTTACAAAGACAGGGGGGAAAAAAAATGATTGTAGTCTGGCGATATGGGGGATTTTTCTGGCTTGGTCACACTGTCTATCCAGTTATACTGCTTTCCCTCATATCCAAGCAAGCTGGACAAATAATATTTTTCTCCTGCTTGAAAGATTATCTTTTCTGTACTGAAAGTAGTCATCCACCAAGCAAATACTTATTGACTGATACCATCGGTAATCTTGTTCATTTCAAAACTGTCTGCTAGTACCTGCAATGCATGATGTGGTATACTATTATGGATGAAAAGACTATTAGATATTCTGTCTGTTTGATTCCCCAATACATAGCCAACAACTGCTGAATACAGAGGTGATGTCCCTTCCCTAATGGAGTCATTTTGCGACTGCAAAAAGTAACTGGTCTCAAAGTCTTTTATGATCCCCCTTGTGGCCATTCTTGTAATAACATCACTGATAGTGTGTTTTTCCCTGCTGCTGCTTGTAAAACAAATGGTAACTTCAAAGTTGGCGCTACCAGTTCTGTAGCCCTTGACAATTTTTTTTCATAGCTGCAAAAGATTGTTCTTCTACCACACCCCATTCTAGAGTGCTTTTATTTTTCTGCACGGATGGCATGTTGTACAAAGGTCCTGCCATCTGTGCATAATCTTAAATTAATTCTCTGTTGTAATTCATGATACCCATGAATTTATGCAAATCCGAAATAGTCATAGGTTTTTCCTTTTGTAGGATACCTTGTACTCTTAATTAATTCTCTGTTGTAATTCATGATACCCATGAATTTATGCAAATCCGAAATAGTCATAGGTTTTTCCTTTTGTAGGATATCTTGTACTCTGTGTGCACACGGAAATCTTCCTGTGGGCTTAATAATGGTCCCTAAGAATTTAACTTCCTGTGAAAGAAACTATTTTTTCACTCTTCACCTTAAATCCCGCCTCCTGCAGTGTTGTGAAAACCTCTTTTAATTTTTTTAAATGCTGCTCTACAGTTTCCGACTGTACCAGAATGTCATCTATGTAATGGACCACTGATCCACCCATTTCTAGCCCTTCCAAGATTTTGCCTACTGTCTGATGAAAAATTACTGCACTGTTTTGAAAGCCTTGCGGTAACCGTGTCATAAGGTACTGCTGATTGTTAAAGGTAAAGGCAGATTTTGGCCAATCCCTTTTTCTCAGTGGTATGGCAAAATATCCATTTGCCAAATCATTGTGGTTCTATATTAGCTGCTAATTTGGGAACTAATATGTAGGGGAAGTGAACTGATTTACTTTTCACAGGTCTATGACTAGCCTGTAACTACCATCTTTTTTCTTAACTGGCCAGATAAGTGAGTTTGTCGGACTTTCACGTTTTACTAATATACCTGCCGTTTCCCAATCCGCTGTGCACTTTTGCACATCTTCCTCTGCTTCTTTTGGTATTGGGTATTGCTTTTGGAAAGGTGGTATAAAATCTCGCTCATTTCCTATTCCTACTGAAATTTCCAGTTTTCCACAATCTGTCAGTCCCTGTGACCACAGAAGTGGAAATTGTGCCTGCAGGGACTGTCATGCATCCTGTGCATCTGTGTGTACCCCCCCCTTGCGATTTCTTGAGTGTTTCGTCTATTGGTATGGTGCAGCATGAAAATCCTTCTACGCCCTTCCATATTATGCCATTTGGCACGTCTATGACCAATCCGATTTTATTCATAATATCCATACCTATAATGGTTGATGCACACGAAGGGTGCATTAAAAAAAATCCATGTATGCCTTCATCATTTGGTGTAAACTGTATGGAAACATGTTTACTACCCACTGCTAAGCAGCCAGTGCCATTAAAATCTGAAATACACGTTCCTTGTTTAGGATCTGGTGGGAGTGTTCATCTAGTAGCCAAAACAGCCACTCCCATATCCAATAATACATTTTTCCATAGGGACCCCTCTACCCAAATATCAATTAGGGGCCTTCCATCCTGCCCCTTTGTGAAAGATGTCAAAAAAGAAACTTCTTGGGTAGAGGGCACACCCCTATTGTATATTTTTCCAATCATCTGTACCTGACAATTTTGCAACTTCACACAACTGTAACTGTGCTGTCTCCCCTTCACCCTCATTGTCCTCCCTCTTGCTATCATTTACGTACTTAAATGTTGTAACTTCTGATTTCAAACTTTCTGCATATTGTGGATTAACAGGTGTCTGAGCCTGAAAATCTACTGGACATACTTCACCCTGTGGTGTCATTTGTTTTACCTTATAGTTATCCTTTCCCTGGTTATAGGGCCTTTGTACCTTTACTTGTTGTTTTCCTGTGTTTTCATACGTAACTTGCTTAGTAAACCTACCCTTTCTTTCCTGTGCTTCCCTCCATTTCCTGTAATATGGATAATCCTTTTTAACATGACCATTTTCCTTACAGTAAATACACTGTGGAACTTTCCTTTCTTCCCCTTGTTCTTCGGCACCCATTGGAGACAGAGGTGCAGAAGATACTTTTTGCTGCCGTTGTTGTCCTTGGTCTATCCAACGGCTTCTACCACACCTTTTTGAACGAACTTCTACAATTTCAAAAGGTCCCATGTCCTCATCTACTGCAAACACATGATGAGAAAAAAGGTTGCCATCATCACACATTGTCTTGCCTCTCATTAATTTTTGGACTAAATCATGCAAGTTCTTTGAGGTTTCCTGATAAATGCACTTAATGTCACCTGCAACTCCCTTCACTTGCTCCAAAAAACAGCGAATAAGCTGTTTTTGAGTGTCATCATCCTTCGTATCTTCATCAGATTTATTGAACACTACTTGATAAGCCAGCTGAAAGTAATCTGCCTGTCCTAGCATTTTGTCTGAGATGGTAATACTGAAATGATCTAACAACTGAGTGGTTAACGGTTGTCCTTGTGCGTATACCTGTAATACTGCTGCCATACGTTGCAGCTGAGTGGTAAGAGGATAGTTCTTTAGCTGAATAAATGTTTGAAACATTTAGGAATAAATGTCCAAAAACATTTGGTCAAAGGATCATTCCATACATCTGCTTCTGCCCTGTAACTAACCCATTCCTCAAAAGCTAACATATAGTAAAATATACCTATTTTATCATTCCATTTGGGGAGGATTTGTAACACTCTCGATTGCTGATATAAATCAGCAAGGGTTGCTGCCCCTATAATGTCTATAGCCTGCCCAAATTCCCATGCTGTGGTTTCCAATTCTTTAACACGGTCTGTCAAACTCCTCACCTCTTCATCTAGTGCCTGAAGCTGTTGTCTGCGTCTGTCTAAATCATACTGCATTTGTTTACATTTTTCATCCTTTTCTACCCTTTCCTCTGTTTGTTGCTGTAAGCCCTCTAGCTAATGTTTACACTGTTATAAATCCTGTTCCATTCTTTGATATTGTGCATTTTTGTCATGCTCTAACTGTAGTTCCTGTTTAAGCCATTCATACTTAACTTCCCAATTGTGAAGATATTCATCTTTATGGATAAGTGACTCTAACTGAGCCTCTAAGCTTCCCAAACATTTAGACAATAGTGTTGCCACAGACTGACATAGTGTATTCCACTCCGTTTGTTTATCCCTTTGAAATTTTGTATGCTGTTCATTTCATTTTTGTTTATAGAGTCAGGAGATAAAGCCAAACTCCAATTGGAACAGTAAGTAACAAAAGGAGTCACCAAATCAATATCTGGGTCTTGTAAAAACTTATCTTTAAAATCTGAAAAGTCATTCAAAAGGGTCTCAACAGTACATACAGGAGAAGTGAGGAGGGTTTCTGGATCAGGATACAGAGAAAAAGATAAGGTCTGTTTCTTAGGGGATGTATAGCTGGATGTAACCTGTGTAACAACCTTTCTGTGGCACACTAGACAAACAGATTTAGCATCACTGTCACAAAATACACACCCTGGTCGATACTTGTAAGTTTAGACATTAGAAATGTACCAATCAAAAGTAAAAATCCATTTACATAAGACATTGATATCAACTTTACCTAGTAAAATACTACACATGCTACAGTTTTGTTTATACCAATCATTAAAACCTAACCATACATGTGCCAGACTATCATTACCATCTACCTGAAAAGTAGTTTTACACTTTACACTCCTCTCCTTTATGGCATCCATGCTGTAGAATGAGAAACAAAAAGAGATTTTCCAGTTTCTGTGTGGAAGGTGACCAAATCTTCCATTGGGAAAACGTGGAAAGCCTCTCACTGATTCTCCCAATAAGGCGGTCAAACAATATTGGCAGATTCAGCAAAGCAATTCTAAAAAAGACCAGTGGAACTTGCAGAGATCAGCTGTTCTGTGACTGGATACTTCCCTGAAGGATAAAACAAGAAGGCAAACATTTGCACTGCGACTGGATGTGCTAACTGAAGAAAATAAAAAAGGCATAGCTGTCACAAGAAACCATTCGGTCCGTCAACTGTGACTCGCCACTGAAAAATTATACTGTCCTTTTGTTGTTTTTTTGCTGTTACTTGCATTTGCATACATGCACAACACAGTATTTAGCTATTTATTGTGACTAACTACTTAACTCTGACATTATACCAAGTACAATAAATACACAGAGACCAACTGTTTCAGTTAGCAACTTTACTGTTTAGAACTGTATCTTCAGTTCAACAACATACGAAATAATGCTTTCAGCTCTCTATGGCAAATTCCTAAAGTTTACTTTTAAACACTTATATTTATACAGAGTCTGATGTTTTTTCCCCCCAAAGTCTGATGTATAACAGTCTTCCTTTGTTTCTTCTAATTTATGATTGTCCTTGGTCCTTGAAACTTGGTGGTCCTTGGAAACTCTGTGTTCCTGCATTATCTGGAAACTCGGTGTTCTTTGCATTATCTTGCTGATGTTTCAGTCCTTCATAGGTTGGTACTAGCCTATCAGCCCTAGGGCCTATACAAGCCTAGCCAAACAATTCCCCATATATTTCTTCCCACAATATTTAATTCCCTGGACCCCTGTCTAGCAGGGCAACTGATGTGATTCCCTGGGTGAATTTCCTATCTCTCATCCAAACGTCAAGGTTCCTTTTGAAGAGGGCCAAGGAGGCGCTCTGCTTGACATGTATGGGCAGTCTATTCCAGAGTATGGGGAGTCTCTGGGTCAGGAACCCATCCCTCCAGCATGTTTTGTTCATTGTGATGACAAGGTTTAGATTCCTGGAGCGTGTGGCTCTGAGGGATTGGGATTTCTTTAAGTGGGGCATGTCCAACAGCTCAGGGCTTGATATGGCCTTGTATGTTAGGCAGAGATCGCCTCTGAGCAGACGATTTGCCACAGAATACAGCTGGAGTTTTTTTAGACGGTCAGTATAGGGCATCTGCTTTAGGCCTGTGATTCTTTTAGTGAGGTATTTCTGCGGCTTTTCCAGCTGTTGCAGATGTCTCGAGAGGTACATACCATATGGGGCATTGTACTCTATAATGGGTCTAATGAGGGATGAGTACAGTGAGACAATGAACTTCTTTTTTCGGTATGAAAAGCTCTTAATGATGAGGTGTGCCACATAGAAGGATTTCCTGACTGTTGTGGCAATGTGGTTATCAAAGGTAAGACCACTGTCCACCGGTGTTCCTAAGTCTCTCATCACACTTTCGGTGTTTAGTGTACTGCCACCTATGTGGTAATTCATGAGTACATGTTTTTTCCCAAAGGGGATAACTATACATTTCTTGGCATTAAGCTTGAGCCCATGGCTCTGGCACCAAGCATCTGTTTCTGTAAGGCCCTTTTGTAGAATATCCACATCATTTGGGGATTCAATAATGGCTCCCAGTTTGCAGTCATCTGCGAACTTTGTTAGCCAGAGTCCCTTAGTGTTGGCCTGTACTTCAGAGAAGTAGATGCCAAACAAGAGCGGTCCCAGGACTGAACCCTGAGGTACTCCACTTGTCACTTGTCTGAAGCTGGATTTGGAGTCAGCTACTTTTACAGTCTGGGTTCTGTCCGTAAGCCAGTTGGCAACCCATCGAGTGACGTAGGAATTTATGCTCAGCTTAGTAAGTTTATCTATGATTCTAGAGTGGGGGATGGTGTCGAAAGCCTTGGCGAGATCCAGATAGGCTGTGTGGACTGCCTTACCCTCGTCCACAGCTCTGGAGACTGATTTGAAAAAGTCAATCAGGTTCAAGAGACAAGATCGGCCCTCCACGAACCCAAACTGGGTGGGGTCCAGTGTTTGAAGGTTGCCAATGTCTTTGTTTATACATTCCATGACAATGCATTCCATGCCCTTGCAGATAGGCTTGTCAGACTTAAGGGACAGTAGTTCCTAGGATCCAAGGTGGATCCCCCCTTGTGGAACAGGATAATGTGCGCTACTCAGTGGGCACGAAGCCTGAGGTGAGGCTATGATTAAACATGACACTTAGGTTAGGTGCCAGTTCATTTTGTAGTTCATATAGTAGACAGCCTGGGATGTCATCTGGTCCCATGGATGCTGTATTCTTAGCTTTGGAGAGTGCGGTTTCTAACTGTGTGGCTGTGATTATCGGAATTTGGCAATCTTTTGGTATTGAGATGGGCCCTTTAGGGGGTGAGACAGGGGGTGAAGTTGGCACTAAATCGATCTGCCAGGATGTTGGCAATATCCTTGGGATCAGTATATTTAATGCTATTCTGTTGTAGCTCAGAGCAGATCTGAGCATTGCCATTTAGATTCTTGACATAACTATAGAATACTTTGGGGTTGTCTTTGGAATCTTTGGCAATTTTATTTTTGTAACTAGCTTTGGACGATTTTATGAGGGATCTCAGCTTTTTACTGAGGCTGGTATGGGAGTTTTTTGCATCATGGGATTTTCCTCTTTTCTGCAACAGTTTTTTCCTTTTGTTGTATAGTTTGTTTAAGGCAGGGGACCACCAGATTGGCTTCCTTTTTTTGGAGGAGAGTGTCTTGGTTCTATTTGGGATGCCACGATTCATGCACAAGTGGATGTGCTCGTAAAGTGCCTTAGTGTAGGATTCAGCAGTCGAACATTCAGCTCCTGTCTGCATGGGTGTCATGAAGTTTGTCACTTCTGACTTAAGTAGCATGAAGTTGGCTTTGGAGAAGTCTTTTACATAGGTTTCCTTACTGGGGGTTGGGGGTGGGATGTGGATGTCAACGGTGATTTGCTTATGGTCAGACCTGACCAATGAGGGGGTGACCACTTGTGTGGAGCATCTATCTCCCATGTTGGTAATGACCAGGTCCGGGATATTGGAGCCCCTGGTGGGACAATGGATTAGTATATGCAGGGTGTTGGAATTTATGAATCCCAAGAACCGTTGGGAAAAGGTGTTGGTACCCAAGTAGTTTTCCCAGTTAATGGGAGGGTAGTTGAAATCATCCAGTATTAGGGTGTTTGGCTGTATCTTAATATTTTCCAGTATGTTTAGAAAGGTGTAGTGAGAATCTTGGGGCATGGTGTGGGATCTGTAGCAAGCTACAATTTGGATTGCAGTCTTATCTAGTGTTAGCTGCACCTGGAGAATTTCATATATATTTTTATCTCAGTGGCATTCTGTTTAATCCTTTTCCAACCACCATCTGCATACAGTTATTTTTACAAACTCTGTTTCTCAATAACATACTCCTTTATGTATGGATGCCAATACCTAATTAAACTATTTTTCAGCATTTGTACTACTTCTAAGTTAACCCTTTATATTTCATTTTGTTCTATATTATTCTTACAGCTTCGTTTTTATCATGCTAGCAACAGTTATGAAGAGACAGTAAATATACTACATGAAACAGATTAATATTACTCTTACAGTACAGTACAGTTTTAAAGTGTTATTATTCTAATTTTATGTAATGTAAAAATGTAGTGTGTTATTCTTCTGTACCTGTGAAATTGTACATTGCACATGTTATATGTGGAGCTTTTCTCCATGGGACTTGTGTCCAGTTTACTTTCACGGTAACCGAATGTAAAATAAATACACACACACATGCACACACACAAAAAACATCCATCCTTAACCCCCTTTTTCCTAGTTTTGCACATGGGGTCGGGGTGTCACTTCAACAGTGACAATCATCTTGAGCCAAGGTTTACACCACCAAGTGGCTAGCCCTGCCGCAGTAGTTCATCCGTACCATTCACCTGCATACACACTCATGCCTAAGGCCAATTTAGAGTGCCCAATCCACCTACTTCATGCCTTTGGACTCTGGGAGGAAACTGGAGCACCCAGAGGAAACCCAAGGGACTGCAAGGAGGACATGCAGACTCCACAAAGAAGGCACCTCAGCCGAGAATTGAACTGGTGAACCTCTTGCTTTGAGGTGACAATGCTAACCACTGCACCACCATGGCTGCAATACATGTATATGTATTTGGAATCTCAAAACAAAATAAAAAAAAATCTGAAACAACAAAACTTCAGAGGTCAAGTTTTTTGCAGGAGGGAAGCCCCCTGCACCCCCACTCCCCTTGCAACTTAAATATACTAACTCTGAGATCGCACTACAATGAAGAGGACAGTAAAGTTCCCATTCTGCACTGTACGACAATCTCCATTGAAAAGTTGATGAGATTCCAAAACCTCGATCCTCTGGGCTTTGGTATTTAGAGGTCTGAGTTTTGGAATTTCCAAGTTTGGACCCATATATATCTATGAACAAATATGACAAAAAAGCATTCAAAATGAATTGAAGAGAAAACACAACTCTTGTATTATTTAGTGTTTCGTCTTCTTTATTATCAAGACTTCTTCAGAAAGACATGTTTCATTATTAAAAGTAACAATTTTAGCATTGCTTAAATACAATATTTCGAGCTGTTTATTTAAATTCCTAACACAGTTCTTAACCAATAATACTGTGACACCAGTGGTCCCGCAAGGTGCTGTGTGCATCTACATTATCATTATAATATAGAGGTGATTCAGTTACCATTAGTCCTGCAAGGTGCTGTGTGCAACTTCATTATAAAATAAAATAAAATAATTCAGTTATCCAGAGGGGAACCTGTAGTGCCGTGTGTATACATGGGTCATGTGCTTCCCATATACCTGAAATAGAGCACTCCTATTAGGTGTTGTGTGCATACCGGGCAACCGTGTGTACCACGTATGCTTTGCGATACCTAACATGACACCAGTGGTGTAAACAAAATCGACCCGTTAAGTCTATTGTTATTACCAAGATAATTTTGTCCCTAGCGGGACGACCCAAAAATTGTTGGGGATTCTTTCGGGTAACTCATGTTTCCAAAAGTAAACATGGTTGGGTTCTTGTGTGCGTGGACTACAGCGTGTGGGAGACTGAAAATACTTGGGTTGGGACAACGTACAAGATGGGTCCCGAGGAGTGTAGGGTGGGCAATGTGTGGTTACTACGGGCCGGCAACCTGAAAAAGGATGGTTGCTGCATGTGTGAAGTTGGGGGGGGGGGTGGGACTGTGTGTAAAGAAAATATGGGTCGAGGAGAGACTGGGTTAGATGGGCCTGTACTGATTGGCCCGCCTAGTGGGTGGGGAAGACGGGGGGGGGGGATTTCTAATGCACCCTGTCAAGTCACATTTCAACAATAACAGATACTGTATGCCTACCTTCTGATTAGAACAAGACCAGTTACATTTCAAAACTTTCACTCTCTATACCGTTTTAGGGGACATTTAATGTTTAGGCTTTCATTACTTCATTACTTTCACTTCTTCCAAGTCTGAGAGCTAAAATGGCGAATCGAACTTAGAGCAGATGCTAACCCGGGTCTTAATGAAAGCATAAACATTAAATGTGCCCTAAAATGGTATAGAGATTGAAATGTAACTGGTCTTGTTCTATTCAGAAGGTAGGCATACAGTATCTGTTATCATTGAAATGTGACCTGACAGGGTGCATTAGAGAATCCCCCCCCTCCCCCACCTACTAGGTGGGTCGATCAGTACAAGCCTATCCAACCCAGTCTCTCCTCGACCCATATTTTCTTTACTCATAGATTTGTCGTTCCCCCCCTACTTCAAACGCAGCAACCATCCTTTTTTAGGTTGCCGGCCCGTAGCAACCACACAACTACACATTGCAAACCCTACACTCCTCGGGACCCATCTTGTACATTGTCCCAACCCAAGTATCTTCAGTCTCCCACACACTGTACTCCACGCACACAAGAACCCAACCATGTTTACCTTTGAAGACATGAGTTACCCGAAAGAATCACCTACAATTTTTGGGTCATCCCGCTAGGGATGAAATTTTCTTGGTAATAACAACAGACTTCACGCGTCGACTTTGTTTACACCACTGGTGTCATGTTAGGTATCGCAAAGCATACATAGTATATACAGTTGCCCGGTATGCACACGACGCCTAATAGGAGTGCTCTGTTTCAGGTATACAGGAAACATATGACCCTTCTATACACATGGCACTACAGATTCCCTCTGGATAACTGAATTATTTTTATTTTATAATGAAGATGCACACAGCACCTTGCAGGACTAATGGTAACTGAATCACCTCTCTATTATAATGATAATGTAGATGCACACAGCACCTTGCGGGACCACTGGTGTCACAGTATTATTGGTTAAGAACTGTGTTAGGAATTTAAATAAACAGCTCGAAATATTGTATTTAAACAATGCTAAAATGGTTGCTTTTAATAATGAAACATATCTTTCTGAAGAAGTCTTGACAATAAAGAAGACGAAAGCGCTAAATAATACGAGAGTTTCTGGTGTTTTCTCTTCAATTCATTTTGAATGCTTTTTTGTCAAAAAGTTTGTTCGTATTTAGTGGAATTTATTTTTGTTATTTAGTGCAGTTTTTAACTTTTATATATATATATATATATATATATATATATATATATATATATATATATATATATGCTAACATTGTTTGTTTGTCTTTCGGCTTTTTCCCGGTAAGGGGTCGCTACAGCGGAACTCCGGACCGCTAATAATTGGCAGTAGATTTTTATGAAACACCGAGGTGCCAGCTCGACGCCCAACCTTCAACGAAGGCATGCCCATGTATGCATGCATGCATGTCTTTCAAACGCTACCCAACCGCGTGGGAGGACATGCAGACTCCACACAGAAGGCACTCCCAAGCCAAACCGAGAATCGAACGGGAGAACCTCTTGCTGTGAGGTAACAACGCTACCGCTGTACCACCGCGGAATTATATATATATGTTAACATTCAGTTGTAGTATATAAGCATTTGCTTGACTTCTGAATTCTGATGTATGCAAGGTTTGTTCAGGCTTCAGTCTTATGGAGAATGTGAATGATTTGTAACATAACTCTGGGCTGTTCAAATTTTTCCAGAATGTCTAGATCTTTGACTTATATTTTTTGTCTGTTCCTCACAAAATCTGTGGTTTTCTGGCAAATCACTGAGGAATGAAGTCAGTAATTAATTATACACATTTGAGTTTCTGACTTCACATCCTTCAGAAAAACGCATGCAAAAATCTGTAATTGTTACAACTTTCTAAATTAATAAGCGCAATATATCCCTATTTTTGTGCCCCCCCCCCCCCCCCATTATTTCAGGCTTTGTCCAGACTTATGCTAAGAAGTTCAGAGTTATGATATGTGGTCTGATTTCACAGTAGAGGAAGTTACAGCTGGTGGGGGGGGGGGCAAAGCTACCCCATATTGGTAAGGACCAAATCTCATCGCTTTTACCATCTCAGTCCATTGACTTTTTTATTGTCCTTTATGCGTATTTACTGATATTCCATGATACCATCCTACCCAATAACTTGTTATCTCAATCACAGGATGATTATTATCTGGATGCAGAAGGCCACGCATGTCTGCCTGAACAAGTACAATAATCCTCTTCTAACTAGCACATTTTACTGCTGACACTAACAGTTCTGTATGTCCCAGAGGAAGCAGCAGATTATCTATTGTAGATAGGAACCATTTTAGATCTTTGCCACAGCTTAAGAACAAAACCTGAAGTAGAAGCGAATATTGTACAGCACTAGTGAAACATCCTAGGATGTTATGTGGGCCCTGGAACTACTGATTTTCATAGTGCTCATTTACTTCTTCATGACGATATGATATACTGGTGGTAGTAGCGTCATTACCTGCTGGTGTTTTAAACCTAAAGCTGAATGTCTTTGAAGGAAATGTATGTCATATGTCTGGCAATTTAGTGCATCATTAATTCCTATAACATTACAGTGATGAGCATTACCTCCAAGCGTCTTTTCCTACTTACAGAATATCCACTTGCTATTTTAGCTAACAGGAGTCCTTGACTGACTGTAAACATACCAAATGTATTAGAATAATTTAGTGAATTTAAATTATAATGATCTTATATTTGTACATGGATATGTATATGATTATAATGTCTAATCCTTGAGTATTACCCCTATGCATACCTCTCAGCTATACTGAATTCCTCAGAATTTCCTGGTTTTGAGGTTAAAATAATGGGGTGCCAGGAATTCTCCTGTTGCCCCAATCAAATCATGATTTTTTTTTTTATTTAAAATTTTTTCGATAAGGCCTGACTGCCTGACATATTTCAAAATCATGCAGGGCAACAGTAATCAAGAAGAGTTAAGAGGAATGGTCACAAATGCAGGAGAGAATATACCCTTTCCCTTGGTCTGCACATTTCCATGGTGGTCCACGTTATCTGCAAAACTATTTAATATTAATGGATAATTGCAAAACACACCATAAAGACATACTGGGGGTGGGGTGGGGCTGATATATTCAACAAACTGTTGATGAGTCATATGGAACACATCAATGTGGGAGTCTCATTTAAACCAACACAGAAGCAGAGTGGGTTTTTTTATTTATTTTTGCATCAGTCAGTGACTTAGTGAATTCTTTAGGTATTGGCAAGACTTTCCACAAGAGATCGTCCATCTTTAAAAATGGCTACGAAAGTAGATGCAAGTGAAACAGTCTGAAAAGAACAGCAGACCTATTTAAGTTCCTGGTATTAGAAATGACTGCTTTGATACAGAGCACTTTGCGAAATACCCACCAAGATTAGAAAGGGAAGTGGGGCCAGTGTCTTGTTGCCCAGTTCATTTTATTTTAGCTTCTCAAGCTTGGCGCAGGTAAGTATTGTTGATATTAACACCTTCCACTGTAGTAAAACTTGGTTCTTTACACTAGACTGCTGCTTTGTGAACATTGTTTTAATATCTTGCTGAAGGTATTATGACAGCCTTGGTCCGGTAATTGTATTTCACACACATAAAGGCTTCCTAAGTTTTCTTTTGAGTCGTGAAAATGTCAAACAATGTAGGAGGTCTCCCAGCTCACCCAACCCCTTCCTTGCCGCTCACCTTTGCAGCAAACCTTAGTTGAATGAATATTGTTTATTTGTTGGTCTTCATGATTGTCTCACTCAGTGTTGTTTGTAATTCATCTTTTTAAACTAAATATTTGCCTACAAGGATGTAGCCACTCAGCATGTAGCAGTGGTAAACTACATACAGTTTGGTGCTTAAGTGGTGCTAA